>NW_028118441.1:0-97658 GCF_965113295.1 Leuciscus leuciscus
ATTAAATAACAAAATGTAGGGCTAAATCGCCATGGGTTCGAATCAAGCGGGCTACGTTGCCGTGGTTTCCACCAACAAGGGTTTAATTTTATAAAAAAACGAATGGTAGGTTTTAGTTAGATGTGGTGAGGGGCTTATAACCCACGTCTGTCTGGACATGGGGTTAGGGTTAGGTTTAGGGGAAATTACAACTGCTCCCCCCTTACTCAAACATTTGTTTAAGAAGGTTTGGAATAGGGAGACCGAGGAAATGCACGGGCCTACGCCTGTTTGATCCTACCCGAACCTGTGATTGACTCCTGTCTGGGAGTCCAAAAACCTATATTGGTTTTAGACCTCAATGTATGTGTGTAGTTTATCTGAGTATATGGGTACGATTCTGGGTTCTCAGTTAATAAGGTTTTGGTTTTGAGATTTTGGATTGGTGATAGAATCCTGCTTTAGTTCCTACTGATTCTCTTTGGGACCTACTATTCCGGAGTTTTTGTTCCTACACCCTCAAAAGTGATAGTGTGAGGGAAATATTTGAGACATTTCATCAGTGGTGTACCTCAGGATCCTCAAGTGTTTCGGCACCTTAGACAACCAGACACTCTCCTCTGAGGCGGCCCGCTTGGGGTGATCAATTCCCAGCGAATGTCTCATAGCCAATTTTTAATATAGGTGTATACAGAATCTCAATTGAATGCTGTTGGATTCTGCTTCCTGACTAAGAGATTTTTTCACGATTATTTTGGTATCAGTGTGTCTGGGGTGTTGAAGTGCCAATGTGCTGTTGTATGAATGGCCTAGATAGCCATAAAAAACTGGGCACCCATTTAAGACCCGTTTGCCCTAGGTCACCCTCCCTGTGTGCAAGCCCGAAGGTACAGGGGGGCTGGATACTTACCACTCTCCCAAGTGACCCTTTGTTGTCACCGTGAGGTTGCCCAGGTCACCCGAAAAGAGTCTGCAGTCTATAGGTCTCATCTTGGGGCATATTCTGCGTACAGAGCCTGAGATCGTTGGATCCCCGGGAACCCGCCATGGGCAGACCCCCCGAAATCCTCAGATCCCCTTGCCCAAGTCAGTTGAACCTCTTAACCGGTTCCAGATTTCTCTGGCTGACTTTGGTTTGGGGCCTTCCCCGGCTAGGCCAGAGAGCGGGCTCCCCCAAGGCCTCCCAGCACCCAGGCGAACCCGGAGTACTAAGGAACCCTGAGCAAGCCCTTTGCCCAAATCAGTCGGATCTGGAGACCCAGCTGATTTTGCCCGGAGCACCCCGACCTCCCCGAGAAGTCCCCTGGGCAAAGGGCATGCGTTACCGCCTGACCAGAGACCCTAGGAACCCCCAACGAGAGTCGGAAATACCCTATCAGAGTCCACTGGCCCCCGCAATGCGGTCCCCGACCAAGCACGGCAGCGATTCCCTCCGCAATCCATGCCATCAGTCGGAGCCCCCACCCAAGGACCAGCGTAACCCCTCGGAGGCACCCTAGTGCGCACCCTACGGCCCCAGGCCGCAGACGGGCCCCGGACGAGTCCGGTGCCCATTCGCAACCCGGGGGCCCCGGAAGCACACCGTGGTATCCCCCAGAGCCCCCTTAGCTCCCCCAGGTCCCGGGCATGAGAGGGGCCCGAAACCATCGTTGGCCCCCCCTAGTCAATACACGAGACCCGACATGGAAGCCAGAGAGGCCCCTGCGGGCATTCCTAGGACCCCCCGTCCACCATGTTAAATGGGCGGTTTTTTAAGGGCCTAGGTCGAGGTTCCGGTTGGCGGATGCACCAGGTGGTACATCAAGCTTCTACCAACCTTCCCCCCTAGAGTGAAATGCAAGAACCAAACCGACGTTATCCTTACCAAGGACGACCGCTGGGAGCATCCACCCTAAAGGATCCTATGGCTCCCCTGTTGGTATATATTAAACGGTCTAGTGATTATGATGACGGTAAGTTTTATTAAAATATTAATTTTCATGTTTAGTCCCTTGAAACTAACTCAGGGTGACCTTATGTTACTGTATTCATGTTTAAAAAAATTTTTTTGCGCGTTTGGGGTGCAAATTTCCATCACAAAATTGTCCTAAATTGGCTTCTTTTTCCTAATTGCTCCTTAATTGGTTGTTCTGTAATCTGATTGGCTAACGACCCCTATTAGGGACTAATTATAGTTATATTGGATTGATTAATTGCAAGGTTTCTTATTATTCTTAAATTTTTTGGTGGGTTTTGATCTTAATGGTTTTTGGTGGTTTTTGGTGGGTTCTTTGTGTTTTTTTTTGGGGGGGGGGGGGGAAATATGTTTTTTCGGTGGTTTTGAGTGGTTTTTGGTGGTTTTTTTACTGATTTTGGCTGGTTTTAGTGGTTTTTCAGAGTTTTTTGGTGGGTTTTGATGGTTTTGGATTGTTTTTAGGGGTTTTGAGGTTTTTTTTGATAGTTTCTGGTGGTTTTTTGGTGGTTTTCGGTGGTTTTATGGTGGATTTTGGTGGTTTTTAATGGTTTTTGGTGTTTTTTTTTGGTGGTTTGTGGTGTTTTTTGATGGTTTTTGGTGGTTTTGAGTGGTTTTTGATAGTTTCTGGTGGTTTTTTAATGGTTTCTGGTGGGTTTTAATGGTTTTTGGTGGTTTTTAATGGTTTCTGGTGGTTTTTGGTGGATTTTGGTGGTTTTTTGGTGGATTTTGGTGGTTTTTAATGGTTTCTGGTGGTTTCTGGTGGTTTTTGGTGGTTTTTGGTGGATTTTGGTGGTTTTTAGTGGTTTTTGGTGGTTTTTTGGTGGTTTATGGTGGTTTTTGATGGTTTTTGGTGGTTTTGAGTGGTTTTTGATAGTTTCTGGTGGTTTTTTGATGGTTTCTGGTGGGTTTTAATGGTTTTTGGTGGTTTTTTATGGTTTCTGATGGTTTTTGGTGGTTTTTAAGGTTTTTTGTTGGTTTTGTGGTGGTTTTTAACGGTTTTTGGTGGTTTTGAGTGGTTTTTGATAGTTTCTGGTGATTTTTTGATGGTTTCCGGTGGGTTTTGGTGGTTTTTGGTGGTTTTGGTGGTTTTTGATGGTTCTTGGTGGTTTTTGGATGATTTTTGGTGGTTTTTGGTGGTTTTGGGTGGATTTGTGGTGGATTTTGGTGGGTTTTTTTGATGGTTTTTGTGGTTTAGCGTGGTTTTTGATAGTTTCTGGTGGTTTTTTGGTGATTTTTGATGGTTATTGGTGGATTTTGTTGGTTTTTGATGGTTTTTTGCTGGTTTTGGTGGTTTTTGATGGTTTTATGCTGGTTTTGATGGTTTTTAGGTGGTTTTTGGGTGGTTACTGGTGGTTCTTGATGGTATTTGGGTGGTTTTAGTAGGGTTAGGTCCAAAGTGGGTATAGCCTTATGTATTATTCCTGGGTAGGTTTAGGTCCAGGGTGGGTGTAGCCACAGGGAGGGGTAGGGTAAGGTCCAGAGTGGGTATACCCATGGGGATACTAAGGGGTAGAATTAGGTCCAAAGAGGGTATAGCCACAGGGAATACTGATGGGTAGGGTTAGGTCTAGAGTGGGTATATCCATACTGACGGGTAGGTTTGGCCACGGGGGTTACTAGGGGGTAGGGTTAGAGTTAGGGTTAGGGTTAGGTTAGGTTAGGTTTAGGGGAAATTACAACTGCTCCCCCCTTACTCAAACATTTGTTTAAGAAGGTTTGGAATAGGGAGACCGAGGAAATGCACGGGCCTACGCCTGTTTGATCCTACCCGAACCTGTGATTGACTCCTGTCTGGGAGTCCAAAAACCTATATTGGTTTTAGACCTCAATGTATGTGTGTAGTTTATCTGAGTATATGGGTACGATTCTGGGTTCTCAGTTAATAAGGTTTTGGTTTTGAGATTTTGGATTGGTGATAGAATCCTGCTTTAGTTCCTACTGATTCTCTTTGGGACATACTATTCCGGAGTTTTTGTTCCTACACCCTCAAAAGTGATAGTGTGAGGGAAATATTTGAGACATTTCATCAGTGGTGTACCTCAGGATCCTCAAGTGTTTCGGCACCTTAGACAACCAGACACTCTCCTCTGAGGCGGCCCGCTTGGGGTGATCAATTCCCAGCGAATGTCTCATAGCCAATTTTTAATATGGGTGTATACAGAATCTCAATTGAATGCTGTTGGATTCTGCTTCCTGACTAAGAGATTTTTTCACGATTATTTTGGTATCAGTGTGTCTGGGGTGTTGAAGTGCCAATGTGCTGTTGTATGAATGGCCTAGATAGCCATAAAAAACTGGGCACCCATTTAAGACCCGTTTGCCCTAGGTCACCCTCCCTGTGTGCAAGCCCGAAGGTACAGGGGGGCTGGATACTTACCACTCTCCCAAGTGACCCTTTGTTGTCACCGTGAGGTTGCCCAGGTCACCCGAAAAGAGTCTGCAGTCTATAGGTCTCATCTTGGGGCATACTCTGCGTACAGAGCCTGAGATCGTTGGATCCCCGGGAACCCGCCATGGGCAGACCCCCCGAAATCCTCAGATCCCCTTGCCCAAGTCAGTTGAACCTCTAACCGGTTCCAGATTTCTCTGGCTGACTTTGGTTTGGGGCCTTCCCCGGCTAGGCCAGAGAGCGGGCTCCCCCAAGGCCTCCCAGCACCCAGGCGAACCCGGAGTACTAAGGAACCCTGAGCAAGCCCTTTGCCCAAATCAGTCGGATCTGGAGACCCAGCTGATTTTGCCCGGAGCACCCCGACCTCCCCGAGAAGTCCCCTGGGCAAAGGGCATGCGTTACCGCCTGACCAGAGACCCTAGGAACCCCCAACGAGAGTCGGAAATACCCTATCAGAGTCCACTGGCCCCCGCAATGCGGTCCCCGACCAAGCACGGCAGCGATTCCCTCCTCAATCCATGCCATCAGTCGGAGCCCCCACCCAAGGACCAGCGTAACCCCTCGGAGGCACCCTAGTGCGCACCCTACGGCCCCAGGCCGCAGACGGGCCCCGGACGAGTCCGGTGCCCATTCGCAACCCGGGGGCCCCGGAAGCACACCGTGGTATCCCCCAGAGCCCCCCTTAGCTCCCCCAGGTCCCGGGTATGAGAGGGGCCCGAAACCATCATTGGCCCCCCCTAGTCAATACACGAGACCTGACATGGAAGCCAGAGAGGCCCCTGCGGGCATTCCTAGGACCCCCCGTCCACCATGTTAAATGGGCGGTTTTTTAAGGGCCTAGGTCGAGGTTCCGGTTGGCGGATGCACCAGGTGGTACATCAAGCTTCTACCAACCTTCCCCCCTAGAGTGAAATGCAAGAACCAAACCGACGTTATCCTTACCAAGGACGACCGCTGGGAGCATCCACCCTAAAGGATCCTATGGCTCCCCTGTTGGTATATATTAAACGGTCTAGTGATTATGATGACGGTAAGTTTTATTAAAATATTAATTTTCATGTTTAGTCCCTTGAAACTAACTCAGGGTGACCTTATGTTACTGTATTCATGTTTAAAAAAATTTTTTGCGCGTCTGGGGTGCAAATTTCCATCACAAAATTGTCCTAAATTGGCTTCTTTTTCCTAATTGCTCCTTAATTGGTTGTTCTGTAATCTGATTGGCTAACGACCCCTATTAGGGACTAATTATAGTTATATTGGATTGATTAATTGCAAGGTTTCTTATTATTCTTAAATTTTTTGGTGGGTTTTGATCTTAATGGTTTTTGGTGGTTTTTGGTGGGTTCTTTGTGTTTTTTTTTGGGGGGGGGGGGGGGAGGTTGGGGGGGGATATGTTTTTTCGGTGGTTTTGAGTGGTTTTTGGTGGTTTTTTTACTGATTTTGGCTGGTTTTAGTGGTTTTTCAGAGTTTTTTGGTGGGTTTTGATGGTTTTGGATTGTTTTTAGGGGTTTTGAGGGTTTTTTTGATAGTTTCTGGTGGTTTTTTGGTGGTTTTCGGTGGTTTTTTGGTGGATTTTGGTGGTTTTTAATGGTTTTTGGTGTTTTTTTGGTGGTTTGTGGTGGGTTTTAATGGTTTTTGGTGGTTTTTAATGGTTTCTGATGGTTTTTGGTGGATTTTGGTGGTTTTTAAGGTTTTTTGTTGGTTTTGTGGTGGTTTTTAACGGTTTTTGGTGGTTTTGAGTGGTTTTTGATAGTTTCTGGTGATTTTTTGATGGTTTCCGGTGGGTTTTGGTGGTTTTTGGTGGTTTTGGTGGTTTTTGATGGTTCTTGGTGGTTTTTGGATGATTTTTGGTGGTTTTTGAGTGGTTTTTGATGGTTTTTGGTGGTTTTGGGTGGATTTGTGGTGGATTTTGGTGGTTTTTTTTGATGGTTTTTGTGGTTTAGCGTGGTTTTTGATAGTTTCTGGTGGTTTTTTGGTGATTTTTGATGGTTATTGGTGGATTTTGTTGGTTTTTGATGGTTTTTTGCTGGTTTTGGTGGTTTTTGATGGTTTTATGCTGGTTTTTATGGTTTTTAGGTGGTTTTTGGGTGGTTACTGGTGGTTCTTGATGGTATTTGGGTGGTTTTAGTAGGGTTAGGTCCAAAGTGGGTATAGCCTTATGTATTATTCCTGGGTAGGTTTAGGTCCAGGGTGGGTGTAGCCACAGGGAGGGGTAGGGTAAGGGTTAGGGTTAGGTTAGGGTTAGGGTTAGAGTTAGGGTTAGAGTTAGGGTTAGAGTTAGGGTTAGAGTTAGGGTTAGGTAGGGAGGTAAAAACGACTTTCACCCTCATTAGTAACCACCCTCATTTGCATAAAGGGCATCTGATTGGCCGAATCTTAACTGTCCATATATCTGCAACGGTGTGTTTTATCTGTACGAAACTTGGTTTATATAGTAATTGATGTATGGCTAGTCGACTGGTGGTGGTTTGGTGCGCCTCTAGCGCCACCAGGTGTGTAGACACGGTACTGCACTTTATTTTTTAGATTTGTTTTTTTTTAACAGGGGTCTATTTTATAAATTGCTGTTGTATCTAGGGTTATTTTATATAGGGGTGGTCTATCCTGGTATATTTTGGGTAGGGTCTGTGTAGGTCCCGCCAGTGGTCAGTGTTTTTTGGTTTTGTTTTCTGTTTTTTTGTGCAGGTGGTGGGTAGGTTTAGCTGGTTAGGTGAGGTAGCGTGCCAGGCCTTTGGCCTTTGACCCTGCATCCATGCAGACGCCCTGACGCAAACTGAACTTGAGTTTTCCCCCAGCTGTTCACCTGTCAATGCAAAATGGTTGCATTTGCCGTGCATATCAGCACGAGTGCTGAAACAGCACCAATGCTGACAGGTAAGTGTCTATTTCTATAGATAGATTGATGGATGGAGTGATGGATGGATGGATGGATGGATGGATGGATGGATGGATGGATGGATAGATAGGTACATGAGTTGAAACAACTTTTTGTTAAAAAAAATGTTTTTGTTAAAAAAAATGTTTTTGTTTGAAAAAGTGAATGTTTTTTAGGCCTGTGTTACATTGATGGATGGAGTGATGGAGTGATGGATGGATGGATGGATGGATGGATAGATAGATGAATAGATGAATATATAGATACATGAGTTTAAACCACTTTTTGTTAAAAAAAATATGTTTTTGTTTGAAAAAGTGAATGTTTTTAGGCCTGTGTTATACATGGATGGATGGAGTGATGGATGGATGGATGGATGGATGGATGGATAGATAGATAAATAGATAGATAGATGAATAGATGAATATATAGATACATGAGTTTAAACAACTTTTTGTTAAAAAAAAAAAAGTTTTTGTTTGAAAAAGTGAATGTTTTTAGGCCTGTGTTATACATGGATGGATGGAGTGATGGAGTGATGGATGGATGGATGGATAGATAGATGGATAGATGGATAGATGGATAGATGGATAGATGAGTTTGATCGACTGTTTGTTCATATTTTTTTATTGTTTTGTGTTAAATATTGAAAGTAGTCTTTGGACTAATGGTTAGTTTGGGTTTAGGGTTAGTTTGAGGCTATGGTTAGGTTAGGGTTAAAATGGCATATAGGTAGGGAGGTAAAAACGACTTTCACCCTCATTAGTAACCACCCTCATTTGCATAAAGGGCATCTGATTGGCCGAATCTTAACTGTCCATATATCTGCAACGGTGTGTTTTATCTGTACGAAACTTGGTTTATATAGTAATTGATGTATGGCTAGTCGACTGGTGGTGGTTTGGTGCGCCTCTAGCGCCACCAGGTGTGTAGACACGGTACTGCACTTTATTTTTTAGATTTGTTTTTTTTTAACAGGGGTCTATTTTATAAATTGCTGTTGTATCTAGGGTTATTTTATATAGGGGTGGTCTATCCTGGTATATTTTGGGTAGGGTCTGTGTAGGTCCCGCCAGTGGTCAGTGTTTTTTGGTTTTGTTTTCTGTTTTTTTGTGCAGGTGGTGGGTAGGTTTAGCTGGTTAGGTGAGGTAGCGTGCCAGGCCTTTGGCCTTTGACCCTGCATCCATGCAGACGCCCTGACGCAAACTGAACTTGAGTTTTCCCCCAGCTGTTCACCTGTCAATGCAAAATGGTTGCATTTGCCGTGCATATCAGCACGAGTGCTGAAACAGCACCAATGCTGACAGGTAAGTGTCTATTTCTATAGATAGATTGATGGATGGAGTGATGGATGGATGGATGGATGGATGGATGGATGGATGGATGGATGGATGGATGGATAGATAGGTACATGAGTTGAAACAACTTTTTGTTAAAAAAAATGTTTTTGTTAAAAAAAATGTTTTTGTTTGAAAAAGTGAATGTTTTTTAGGCCTGTGTTACATTGATGGATGGAGTGATGGAGTGATGGATGGATGGATGGATGGATGGATAGATAGATGAATAGATGAATATATAGATACATGAGTTTAAACCACTTTTTGTTAAAAAAAATATGTTTTTGTTTGAAAAAGTGAATGTTTTTAGGCCTGTGTTATACATGGATGGATGGAGTGATGGATGGATGGATGGATGGATGGATAGATAGATAAATAGATAGATAGATGAATAGATGAATATATAGATACATGAGTTTAAACAACTTTTTGTTAAAAAAAAAAAAGTTTTTGTTTGAAAAAGTGAATGTTTTTAGGCCTGTGTTATACATGGATGGATGGAGTGATGGAGTGATGGATGGATGGATGGATGGATGGATAGATAGATGGATAGATGGATAGATGGATAGATGGATAGATGAGTTTGATCGACTGTTTGTTCATATTTTTTTATTGTTTTGTGTTAAATATTGAAAGTAGTCTTTGGACTAATGGTTAGTTTGGGTTTAGGGTTAGTTTGGGGCTATGGTTAGGTTAGGCTATGGTTAGGTTAGGGTTAAAATGGCATATAGGTAGGGAGGTAAAAACGACTTTCACCCTCATTAGTAACCACCCTCATTTGCATAAAGGGCATCTGATTGGCCGAATCTTAACTGTCCATATATCTGCAACGGTGTGTTTTATCTGTACGAAACTTGGTTTATATAGTAATTGATGTATGGCTAGTCGACTGGTGGTGGTTTGGTGCGCCTCTAGCGCCACCAGGTGTGTAGACACGGTACTGCACTTTATTTTTTAGATTTGTTTTTTTTTAACAGGGGTCTATTTTATAAATTGCTGTTGTATCTAGGGTTATTTTATATAGGGGTGGTCTATCCTGGTATATTTTGGGTAGGGTCTGTGTAGGTCCCGCCAGTGGTCAGTGTTTTTTGGTTTTGTTTTCTGTTTTTTTGTGCAGGTGGTGGGTAGGTTTAGCTGGTTAGGTGAGGTAGCGTGCCAGGCCTTTGGCCTTTGACCCTGCATCCATGCAGACGCCCTGACGCAAACTGAACTTGAGTTTTCCCCCAGCTGTTCACCTGTCAATGCAAAATGGTTGCATTTGCCGTGCATATCAGCACGAGTGCTGAAACAGCACCAATGCTGACAGGTAAGTGTCTATTTCTATAGATAGATTGATGGATGGAGTGATGGATGGATGGATGGATGGATGGATGGATGGATGGATGGATGGATAGATAGGTACATGAGTTGAAACAACTTTTTGTTAAAAAAAATGTTTTTGTTAAAAAAAATGTTTTTGTTTGAAAAAGTGAATGTTTTTTAGGCCTGTGTTACATTGATGGATGGAGTGATGGAGTGATGGATGGATGGATGGATGGATGGATAGATAGATGAATAGATGAATATATAGATACATGAGTTTAAACCACTTTTTGTTAAAAAAAATATGTTTTTGTTTGAAAAAGTGAATGTTTTTAGGCCTGTGTTATACATGGATGGATGGAGTGATGGATGGATGGATGGATGGATGGATGGATAGATAGATAAATAGATAGATAGATGAATAGATGAATATATAGATACATGAGTTTAAACAACTTTTTGTTAAAAAAAAAAAAGTTTTTGTTTGAAAAAGTGAATGTTTTTAGGCCTGTGTTATACATGGATGGATGGAGTGATGGAGTGATGGATGGATGGATGGATAGATAGATGGATAGATGGATAGATGGATAGATGGATAGATGAGTTTGATCGACTGTTTGTTCATATTTTTTTATTGTTTTGTGTTAAATATTGAAAGTAGTCTTTGGACTAATGGTTAGTTTGGGTTTAGGGTTAGTTTGAGGCTATGGTTAGGTTAGGGTTAAAATGGCATATAGGTAGGGAGGTAAAAACGACTTTCACCCTCATTAGTAACCACCCTCATTTGCATAAAGGGCATCTGATTGGCCGAATCTTAACTGTCCATATATCTGCAACGGTGTGTTTTATCTGTACGAAACTTGGTTTATATAGTAATTGATGTATGGCTAGTCGACTGGTGGTGGTTTGGTGCGCCTCTAGCGCCACCAGGTGTGTAGACACGGTACTGCACTTTATTTTTTAGATTTGTTTTTTTTTAACAGGGGTCTATTTTATAAATTGCTGTTGTATCTAGGGTTATTTTATATAGGGGTGGTCTATCCTGGTATATTTTGGGTAGGGTCTGTGTAGGTCCCGCCAGTGGTCAGTGTTTTTTGGTTTTGTTTTCTGTTTTTTTGTGCAGGTGGTGGGTAGGTTTAGCTGGTTAGGTGAGGTAGCGTGCCAGGCCTTTGGCCTTTGACCCTGCATCCATGCAGACGCCCTGACGCAAACTGAACTTGAGTTTTCCCCCAGCTGTTCACCTGTCAATGCAAAATGGTTGCATTTGCCGTGCATATCAGCACGAGTGCTGAAACAGCACCAATGCTGACAGGTAAGTGTCTATTTCTATAGATAGATTGATGGATGGAGTGATGGATGGATGGATGGATGGATGGATGGATGGATGGATGGATGGATGGATGGATAGATAGGTACATGAGTTGAAACAACTTTTTGTTAAAAAAAATGTTTTTGTTAAAAAAAATGTTTTTGTTTGAAAAAGTGAATGTTTTTTAGGCCTGTGTTACATTGATGGATGGAGTGATGGAGTGATGGATGGATGGATGGATGGATGGATAGATAGATGAATAGATGAATATATAGATACATGAGTTTAAACCACTTTTTGTTAAAAAAAATATGTTTTTGTTTGAAAAAGTGAATGTTTTTAGGCCTGTGTTATACATGGATGGATGGAGTGATGGATGGATGGATGGATGGATGGATAGATAGATAAATAGATAGATAGATGAATAGATGAATATATAGATACATGAGTTTAAACAACTTTTTGTTAAAAAAAAAAAAGTTTTTGTTTGAAAAAGTGAATGTTTTTAGGCCTGTGTTATACATGGATGGATGGAGTGATGGAGTGATGGAGTGATGGATGGATGGATGGATAGATAGATGGATAGATGGATAGATGGATAGATGGATAGATGAGTTTGATCGACTGTTTGTTCATATTTTTTTATTGTTTTGTGTTAAATATTGAAAGTAGTCTTTGGACTAATGGTTAGTTTGGGTTTAGGGTTAGCTATGGTTAGGTTAGGCTATGGTTAGGTTAGGGTTAAAATGGCATATAGGTAGGGAGGTAAAAACGACTTTCACCCTCATTAGTAACCACCCTCATTTGCATAAAGGGCATCTGATTGGCCGAATCTTAACTGTCCATATATCTGCAACGGTGTGTTTTATCTGTACGAAACTTGGTTTATATAGTAATTGATGTATGGCTAGTCGACTGGTGGTGGTTTGGTGCGCCTCTAGCGCCACCAGGTGTGTAGACACGGTACTGCACTTTATTTTTTAGATTTGTTTTTTTTTAACAGGGGTCTATTTTATAAATTGCTGTTGTATCTAGGGTTATTTTATATAGGGGTGGTCTATCCTGGTATATTTTGGGTAGGGTCTGTGTAGGTCCCGCCAGTGGTCAGTGTTTTTTGGTTTTGTTTTCTGTTTTTTTGTGCAGGTGGTGGGTAGGTTTAGCTGGTTAGGTGAGGTAGCGTGCCAGGCCTTTGGCCTTTGACCCTGCATCCATGCAGACGCCCTGACGCAAACTGAACTTGAGTTTTCCCCCAGCTGTTCACCTGTCAATGCAAAATGGTTGCATTTGCCGTGCATATCAGCACGAGTGCTGAAACAGCACCAATGCTGACAGGTAAGTGTCTATTTCTATAGATAGATTGATGGATGTGATGGTGGATGGATGGATGGATGGATGGATGGATGGATGGATGGATGGATGGATGGATGGATGATAGATAGGTACATGAGTTGAAACAACTTTTTGTTAAAAAAAATGTTTTTGTTAAAAAAAATGTTTTTGTTTGAAAAAGTGAATGTTTTTTAGGCCTGTGTTACATTGATGGATGGAGTGATGGAGTGATGGATGGATGGATGGATGGATGGATAGATAGATGAATAGATGAATATATAGATACATGAGTTTAAACCACTTTTTGTTAAAAAAAATATGTTTTTGTTTGAAAAAGTGAATGTTTTTAGGCCTGTGTTATACATGGATGGATGGAGTGATGGATGGATGGATGGATGGATGGATAGATAGATAAATAGATAGATAGATGAATAGATGAATATATAGATACATGAGTTTAAACAACTTTTTGTTAAAAAAAAAAAAGTTTTTGTTTGAAAAAGTGAATGTTTTTAGGCCTGTGTTATACATGGATGGATGGAGTGATGGAGTGATGGAGTGATGGATGGATGGATGGATAGATAGATGGATAGATGGATAGATGGATAGATGGATAGATGAGTTTGATCGACTGTTTGTTCATATTTTTTTATTGTTTTGTGTTAAATATTGAAAGTAGTCTTTGGACTAATGGTTAGTTTGGGTTTAGGGTTAGTTTGAGGCTATGGTTAGGTTAGGGTTAAAATGGCATATAGGTAGGGAGGTAAAAACGACTTTCACCCTCATTAGTAACCACCCTCATTTGCATAAAGGGCATCTGATTGGCCGAATCTTAACTGTCCATATATCTGCAACGGTGTGTTTTATCTGTACGAAACTTGGTTTATATAGTAATTGATGTATGGCTAGTCGACTGGTGGTGGTTTGGTGCGCCTCTAGCGCCACCAGGTGTGTAGACACGGTACTGCACTTTATTTTTTAGATTTGTTTTTTTTTAACAGGGGTCTATTTTATAAATTGCTGTTGTATCTAGGGTTATTTTATATAGGGGTGGTCTATCCTGGTATATTTTGGGTAGGGTCTGTGTAGGTCCCGCCAGTGGTCAGTGTTTTTTGGTTTTGTTTTCTGTTTTTTTGTGCAGGTGGTGGGTAGGTTTAGCTGGTTAGGTGAGGTAGCGTGCCAGGCCTTTGGCCTTTGACCCTGCATCCATGCAGACGCCCTGACGCAAACTGAACTTGAGTTTTCCCCCAGCTGTTCACCTGTCAATGCAAAATGGTTGCATTTGCCGTGCATATCAGCACGAGTGCTGAAACAGCACCAATGCTGACAGGTAAGTGTCTATTTCTATAGATAGATTGATGGATGGAGTGATGGATGGATGGATGGATGGATGGATGGATGGATGGATGGATGGATGGATGGATGGATGGATGGATAGATAGGTACATGAGTTGAAACAACTTTTTGTTAAAAAAAATGTTTTTGTTAAAAAAAATGTTTTTGTTTGAAAAAGTGAATGTTTTTTAGGCCTGTGTTACATTGATGGATGGAGTGATGGAGTGATGGATGGATGGATGGATGGATGGATAGATAGATGAATAGATGAATATATAGATACATGAGTTTAAACCACTTTTTGTTAAAAAAAATATGTTTTTGTTTGAAAAAGTGAATGTTTTTAGGCCTGTGTTATACATGGATGGATGGAGTGATGGATGGATGGATGGATGGATGGATAGATAGATAAATAGATAGATAGATGAATAGATGAATATATAGATACATGAGTTTAAACAACTTTTTGTTAAAAAAAAAAAAGTTTTTGTTTGAAAAAGTGAATGTTTTTAGGCCTGTGTTATACATGGATGGATGGAGTGATGGAGTGATGGAGTGATGGATGGATGGATGGATAGATAGATGGATAGATGGATAGATGGATAGATGGATAGATGAGTTTGATCGACTGTTTGTTCATATTTTTTTATTGTTTTGTGTTAAATATTGAAAGTAGTCTTTGGACTAATGGTTAGTTTGGGTTTAGGGTTAGTTTGAGGCTATGGTTAGGTTAGGGTTAAAATGGCATATAGGTAGGGAGGTAAAAACGACTTTCACCCTCATTAGTAACCACCCTCATTTGCATAAAGGGCATCTGATTGGCCGAATCTTAACTGTCCATATATCTGCAACGGTGTGTTTTATCTGTACGAAACTTGGTTTATATAGTAATTGATGTATGGCTAGTCGACTGGTGGTGGTTTGGTGCGCCTCTAGCGCCACCAGGTGTGTAGACACGGTACTGCACTTTATTTTTTAGATTTGTTTTTTTTTAACAGGGGTCTATTTTATAAATTGCTGTTGTATCTAGGGTTATTTTATATAGGGGTGGTCTATCCTGGTATATTTTGGGTAGGGTCTGTGTAGGTCCCGCCAGTGGTCAGTGTTTTTTGGTTTTGTTTTCTGTTTTTTTGTGCAGGTGGTGGGTAGGTTTAGCTGGTTAGGTGAGGTAGCGTGCCAGGCCTTTGGCCTTTGACCCTGCATCCATGCAGACGCCCTGACGCAAACTGAACTTGAGTTTTCCCCCAGCTGTTCACCTGTCAATGCAAAATGGTTGCATTTGCCGTGCATATCAGCACGAGTGCTGAAACAGCACCAATGCTGACAGGTAAGTGTCTATTTCTATAGATTGATGGATGGATGGATGGATGGATGGATGGATGGATGGATGGATGGATGGATGGATGGATGGATGGATGGATGGATGGATGGATAGATAGGTACATGAGTTGAAACAACTTTTTGTTAAAAAAAATGTTTTTGTTAAAAAAAATGTTTTTGTTTGAAAAAGTGAATGTTTTTTAGGCCTGTGTTACATTGATGGATGGAGTGATGGAGTGATGGATGGATGGATGGATGGATGGATAGATAGATGAATAGATGAATATATAGATACATGAGTTTAAACCACTTTTTGTTAAAAAAAATATGTTTTTGTTTGAAAAAGTGAATGTTTTTAGGCCTGTGTTATACATGGATGGATGGAGTGATGGATGGATGGATGGATGGATGGATAGATAGATAAATAGATAGATAGATGAATAGATGAATATATAGATACATGAGTTTAAACAACTTTTTGTTAAAAAAAAAAAAGTTTTTGTTTGAAAAAGTGAATGTTTTTAGGCCTGTGTTATACATGGATGGATGGAGTGATGGAGTGATGGAGTGATGGATGGATGGATGGATAGATAGATGGATAGATGGATAGATGGATAGATGGATAGATGAGTTTGATCGACTGTTTGTTCATATTTTTTTATTGTTTTGTGTTAAATATTGAAAGTAGTCTTTGGACTAATGGTTAGTTTGGGTTTAGGGTTAGTTTGAGGCTATGGTTAGGTTAGGGTTAAAATGGCATATAGGTAGGGAGGTAAAAACGACTTTCACCCTCATTAGTAACCACCCTCATTTGCATAAAGGGCATCTGATTGGCCGAATCTTAACTGTCCATATATCTGCAACGGTGTGTTTTATCTGTACGAAACTTGGTTTATATAGTAATTGATGTATGGCTAGTCGACTGGTGGTGGTTTGGTGCGCCTCTAGCGCCACCAGGTGTGTAGACACGGTACTGCACTTTATTTTTTAGATTTGTTTTTTTTTAACAGGGGTCTATTTTATAAATTGCTGTTGTATCTAGGGTTATTTTATATAGGGGTGGTCTATCCTGGTATATTTTGGGTAGGGTCTGTGTAGGTCCCGCCAGTGGTCAGTGTTTTTTGGTTTTGTTTTCTGTTTTTTTGTGCAGGTGGTGGGTAGGTTTAGCTGGTTAGGTGAGGTAGCGTGCCAGGCCTTTGGCCTTTGACCCTGCATCCATGCAGACGCCCTGACGCAAACTGAACTTGAGTTTTCCCCCAGCTGTTCACCTGTCAATGCAAAATGGTTGCATTTGCCGTGCATATCAGCACGAGTGCTGAAACAGCACCAATGCTGACAGGTAAGTGTCTATTTCTATAGATAGATTGATGGATGGAGTGATGGATGGATGGATGGATGGATGGATGGATGGATGGATGGATGGATGGATGGATGGATGGATGGATAGATAGGTACATGAGTTGAAACAACTTTTTGTTAAAAAAAATGTTTTTGTTAAAAAAAATGTTTTTGTTTGAAAAAGTGAATGTTTTTTAGGCCTGTGTTACATTGATGGATGGAGTGATGGAGTGATGGATGGATGGATGGATGGATGGATAGATAGATGAATAGATGAATATATAGATACATGAGTTTAAACCACTTTTTGTTAAAAAAAATATGTTTTTGTTTGAAAAAGTGAATGTTTTTAGGCCTGTGTTATACATGGATGGATGGAGTGATGGATGGATGGATGGATGGATGGATAGATAGATAAATAGATAGATAGATGAATAGATGAATATATAGATACATGAGTTTAAACAACTTTTTGTTAAAAAAAAAAAAAAAAGTTTTTGTTTGAAAAAGTGAATGTTTTTAGGCCTGTGTTATACATGGATGGATGGAGTGATGGAGTGATGGAGTGATGGATGGATGGATGGATAGATAGATGGATAGATGGATAGATGGATAGATGGATAGATGAGTTTGATCGACTGTTTGTTCATATTTTTTTATTGTTTTGTGTTAAATATTGAAAGTAGTCTTTGGACTAATGGTTAGTTTGGGTTTAGGGTTAGTTTGAGGCTATGGTTAGGTTAGGGTTAAAATGGCATATAGGTAGGGAGGTAAAAACGACTTTCACCCTCATTAGTAACCACCCTCATTTGCATAAAGGGCATCTGATTGGCCGAATCTTAACTGTCCATATATCTGCAACGGTGTGTTTTATCTGTACGAAACTTGGTTTATATAGTAATTGATGTATGGCTAGTCGACTGGTGGTGGTTTGGTGCGCCTCTAGCGCCACCAGGTGTGTAGACACGGTACTGCACTTTATTTTTTAGATTTGTTTTTTTTTAACAGGGGTCTATTTTATAAATTGCTGTTGTATCTAGGGTTATTTTATATAGGGGTGGTCTATCCTGGTATATTTTGGGTAGGGTCTGTGTAGGTCCCGCCAGTGGTCAGTGTTTTTTGGTTTTGTTTTCTGTTTTTTTGTGCAGGTGGTGGGTAGGTTTAGCTGGTTAGGTGAGGTAGCGTGCCAGGCCTTTGGCCTTTGACCCTGCATCCATGCAGACGCCCTGACGCAAACTGAACTTGAGTTTTCCCCCAGCTGTTCACCTGTCAATGCAAAATGGTTGCATTTGCCGTGCATATCAGCACGAGTGCTGAAACAGCACCAATGCTGACAGGTAAGTGTCTATTTCTATAGATAGATTGATGGATGGAGTGATGGATGGATGGATGGATGGATGGATGGATGGATGGATGGATGGATGGATGGATGGATGGATGGATAGATAGGTACATGAGTTGAAACAACTTTTTGTTAAAAAAAATGTTTTTGTTAAAAAAAATGTTTTTGTTTGAAAAAGTGAATGTTTTTTAGGCCTGTGTTACATTGATGGATGGAGTGATGGAGTGATGGATGGATGGATGGATGGATGGATAGATAGATGAATAGATGAATATATAGATACATGAGTTTAAACCACTTTTTGTTAAAAAAAATATGTTTTTGTTTGAAAAAGTGAATGTTTTTAGGCCTGTGTTATACATGGATGGATGGAGTGATGGATGGATGGATGGATGGATGGATAGATAGATAAATAGATAGATAGATGAATAGATGAATATATAGATACATGAGTTTAAACAACTTTTTGTTAAAAAAAAAAAAGTTTTTGTTTGAAAAAGTGAATGTTTTTAGGCCTGTGTTATACATGGATGGATGGAGTGATGGAGTGATGGAGTGATGGATGGATGGATGGATAGATAGATGGATAGATGGATAGATGGATAGATGGATAGATGAGTTTGATCGACTGTTTGTTCATATTTTTTTATTGTTTTGTGTTAAATATTGAAAGTAGTCTTTGGACTAATGGTTAGTTTGGGTTT
The DNA here is from genome assembly GCF_965113295.1 of Leuciscus leuciscus. Classification (NCBI taxonomy): domain Eukaryota; kingdom Metazoa; phylum Chordata; class Actinopteri; order Cypriniformes; family Leuciscidae; genus Leuciscus; species Leuciscus leuciscus. The sequence goes on from NW_028118441.1 coordinate 18,514, forward strand.
AGGGTTAGTTTGAGGCTATGGTTAGGTTAGGGTTAAAATGGCATATAGGTAGGGAGGTAAAAACGACTTTCACCCTCATTAGTAACCACCCTCATTTGCATAAAGGGCATCTGATTGGCCGAATCTTAACTGTCCATATATCTGCAACGGTGTGTTTTATCTGTACGAAACTTGGTTTATATCGTAATTGATGTATGGCTAGTCGACTGGTGGTGGTTTGGTGCGCCTCTAGCGCCACCAGGTGTGTAGACACGGTACTGCACTTTATTTTTTAGATTTGTTTTTTTTTAACAGGGGTCTATTTTATAAATTGCTGTTGTATCTAGGGTTATTTTATATAGGGGTGGTCTATCCTGGTATATTTTGGGTAGGGTCTGTGTAGGTCCCGCCAGTGGTCAGTGTTTTTTGGTTTTGTTTTCTGTTTTTTTGTGCAGGTGGTGGGTAGGTTTAGCTGGTTAGGTGAGGTAGCGTGCCAGGCCTTTGGCCTTTGACCCTGCATCCATGCAGACGCCCTGACGCAAACTGAACTTGAGTTTTCCCCCAGCTGTTCACCTGTCAATGCAAAATGGTTGCATTTGCCGTGCATATCAGCACGAGTGCTGAAACAGCACCAATGCTGACAGGTAAGTGTCTATTTCTATAGATAGATTGATGGATGGAGTGATGGAGGATGGATGGATGGATGGATGGATGGATGGATGGATGGATGGATGGATGGATGGATGGATGGATAGATAGGTACATGAGTTGAAACAACTTTTTGTTAAAAAAAATGTTTTTGTTAAAAAAAATGTTTTTGTTTGAAAAAGTGAATGTTTTTTAGGCCTGTGTTACATTGATGGATGGAGTGATGGAGTGATGGATGGATGGATGGATGGATGGATAGATAGATGAATAGATGAATATATAGATACATGAGTTTAAACCACTTTTTGTTAAAAAAAATATGTTTTTGTTTGAAAAAGTGAATGTTTTTAGGCCTGTGTTATACATGGATGGATGGAGTGATGGATGGATGGATGGATGGATGGATAGATAGATAAATAGATAGATAGATGAATAGATGAATATATAGATACATGAGTTTAAACAACTTTTTGTTAAAAAAAAAAAAGTTTTTGTTTGAAAAAGTGAATGTTTTTAGGCCTGTGTTATACATGGATGGATGGAGTGATGGAGTGATGGAGTGATGGATGGATGGATGGATAGATAGATGGATAGATGGATAGATGGATAGATGGATAGATGAGTTTGATCGACTGTTTGTTCATATTTTTTTATTGTTTTGTGTTAAATATTGAAAGTAGTCTTTGGACTAATGGTTAGTTTGGGTTTAGGGTTAGTTTGAGGCTATGGTTAGGTTAGGGTTAAAATGGCATATAGGTAGGGAGGTAAAAACGACTTTCACCCTCATTAGTAACCACCCTCATTTGCATAAAGGGCATCTGATTGGCCGAATCTTAACTGTCCATATATCTGCAACGGTGTGTTTTATCTGTACGAAACTTGGTTTATATAGTAATTGATGTATGGCTAGTCGACTGGTGGTGGTTTGGTGCGCCTCTAGCGCCACCAGGTGTGTAGACACGGTACTGCACTTTATTTTTTAGATTTGTTTTTTTTTAACAGGGGTCTATTTTATAAATTGCTGTTGTATCTAGGGTTATTTTATATAGGGGTGGTCTATCCTGGTATATTTTGGGTAGGGTCTGTGTAGGTCCCGCCAGTGGTCAGTGTTTTTTGGTTTTGTTTTCTGTTTTTTTGTGCAGGTGGTGGGTAGGTTTAGCTGGTTAGGTGAGGTAGCGTGCCAGGCCTTTGGCCTTTGACCCTGCATCCATGCAGACGCCCTGACGCAAACTGAACTTGAGTTTTCCCCCAGCTGTTCACCTGTCAATGCAAAATGGTTGCATTTGCCGTGCATATCAGCACGAGTGCTGAAACAGCACCAATGCTGACAGGTAAGTGTCTATTTCTATAGATAGATTGATGGATGGAGTGATGGATGGATGGATGGATGGATGGATGGATGGATGGATGGATGGATGGATGGATGGATGGATGGATAGATAGGTACATGAGTTGAAACAACTTTTTGTTAAAAAAAATGTTTTTGTTAAAAAAAATGTTTTTGTTTGAAAAAGTGAATGTTTTTTAGGCCTGTGTTACATTGATGGATGGAGTGATGGAGTGATGGATGGATGGATGGATGGATGGATAGATAGATGAATAGATGAATATATAGATACATGAGTTTAAACCACTTTTTGTTAAAAAAAATATGTTTTTGTTTGAAAAAGTGAATGTTTTTAGGCCTGTGTTATACATGGATGGATGGAGTGATGGAGTGATGGATGGATGGATGGATGGATGGATGGATAGATAGATAAATAGATAGATAGATGAATAGATGAATATATAGATACATGAGTTTAAACAACTTTTTGTTAAAAAAAAAAAAGTTTTTGTTTGAAAAAGTGAATGTTTTTAGGCCTGTGTTATACATGGATGGATGGAGTGATGGAGTGATGGAGTGATGGATGGATGGATGGATAGATAGATGGATAGATGGATAGATGGATAGATGGATAGATGAGTTTGATCGACTGTTTGTTCATATTTTTTTATTGTTTTGTGTTAAATATTGAAAGTAGTCTTTGGACTAATGGTTAGTTTGGGTTTAGGGTTAGTTTGAGGCTATGGTTAGGTTAGGGTTAAAATGGCATATAGGTAGGGAGGTAAAAACGACTTTCACCCTCATTAGTAACCACCCTCATTTGCATAAAGGGCATCTGATTGGCCGAATCTTAACTGTCCATATATCTGCAACGGTGTGTTTTATCTGTACGAAACTTGGTTTATATAGTAATTGATGTATGGCTAGTCGACTGGTGGTGGTTTGGTGCGCCTCTAGCGCCACCAGGTGTGTAGACACGGTACTGCACTTTATTTTTTAGATTTGTTTTTTTTTAACAGGGGTCTATTTTATAAATTGCTGTTGTATCTAGGGTTATTTTATATAGGGGTGGTCTATCCTGGTATATTTTGGGTAGGGTCTGTGTAGGTCCCGCCAGTGGTCAGTGTTTTTTGGTTTTGTTTTCTGTTTTTTTGTGCAGGTGGTGGGTAGGTTTAGCTGGTTAGGTGAGGTAGCGTGCCAGGCCTTTGGCCTTTGACCCTGCATCCATGCAGACGCCCTGACGCAAACTGAACTTGAGTTTTCCCCCAGCTGTTCACCTGTCAATGCAAAATGGTTGCATTTGCCGTGCATATCAGCACGAGTGCTGAAACAGCACCAATGCTGACAGGTAAGTGTCTATTTCTATAGATAGATTGATGGATGGAGTGATGGATGGATGGATGGATGGATGGATGGATGGATGGATGGATGGATGGATGGATGGATGGATGGATAGATAGGTACATGAGTTGAAACAACTTTTTGTTAAAAAAAATGTTTTTGTTAAAAAAAATGTTTTTGTTTGAAAAAGTGAATGTTTTTTAGGCCTGTGTTACATTGATGGATGGAGTGATGGAGTGATGGATGGATGGATGGATGGATGGATAGATAGATGAATAGATGAATATATAGATACATGAGTTTAAACCACTTTTTGTTAAAAAAAATATGTTTTTGTTTGAAAAAGTGAATGTTTTTAGGCCTGTGTTATACATGGATGGATGGAGTGATGGATGGATGGATGGATGGATGGATAGATAGATAAATAGATAGATAGATGAATAGATGAATATATAGATACATGAGTTTAAACAACTTTTTGTTAAAAAAAAAAAAGTTTTTGTTTGAAAAAGTGAATGTTTTTAGGCCTGTGTTATACATGGATGGATGGAGTGATGGAGTGATGGAGTGATGGATGGATGGATGGATAGATAGATGGATAGATGGATAGATGGATAGATGGATAGATGAGTTTGATCGACTGTTTGTTCATATTTTTTTATTGTTTTGTGTTAAATATTGAAAGTAGTCTTTGGACTAATGGTTAGTTTGGGTTTAGGGTTAGTTTGAGGCTATGGTTAGGTTAGGGTTAAAATGGCATATAGGTAGGGAGGTAAAAACGACTTTCACCCTCATTAGTAACCACCCTCATTTGCATAAAGGGCATCTGATTGGCCGAATCTTAACTGTCCATATATCTGCAACGGTGTGTTTTATCTGTACGAAACTTGGTTTATATAGTAATTGATGTATGGCTAGTCGACTGGTGGTGGTTTGGTGCGCCTCTAGCGCCACCAGGTGTGTAGACACGGTACTGCACTTTATTTTTTAGATTTGTTTTTTTTTAACAGGGGTCTATTTTATAAATTGCTGTTGTATCTAGGGTTATTTTATATAGGGGTGGTCTATCCTGGTATATTTTGGGTAGGGTCTGTGTAGGTCCCGCCAGTGGTCAGTGTTTTTTGGTTTTGTTTTCTGTTTTTTTGTGCAGGTGGTGGGTAGGTTTAGCTGGTTAGGTGAGGTAGCGTGCCAGGCCTTTGGCCTTTGACCCTGCATCCATGCAGACGCCCTGACGCAAACTGAACTTGAGTTTTCCCCCAGCTGTTCACCTGTCAATGCAAAATGGTTGCATTTGCCGTGCATATCAGCACGAGTGCTGAAACAGCACCAATGCTGACAGGTAAGTGTCTATTTCTATAGATAGATTGATGGATGGAGTGATGGATGGATGGATGGATGGATGGATGGATGGATGGATGGATGGATGGATGGATGGATGGATGGATAGATAGGTACATGAGTTGAAACAACTTTTTGTTAAAAAAAATGTTTTTGTTAAAAAAAATGTTTTTGTTTGAAAAAGTGAATGTTTTTTAGGCCTGTGTTACATTGATGGATGGAGTGATGGAGTGATGGATGGATGGATGGATGGATGGATAGATAGATGAATAGATGAATATATAGATACATGAGTTTAAACCACTTTTTGTTAAAAAAAATATGTTTTTGTTTGAAAAAGTGAATGTTTTTAGGCCTGTGTTATACATGGATGGATGGAGTGATGGAGTGATGGATGGATGGATGGATGGATGGATGGATAGATAGATAAATAGATAGATAGATGAATAGATGAATATATAGATACATGAGTTTAAACAACTTTTTGTTAAAAAAAAAAAAGTTTTTGTTTGAAAAAGTGAATGTTTTTAGGCCTGTGTTATACATGGATGGATGGAGTGATGGAGTGATGGAGTGATGGATGGATGGATGGATAGATAGATGGATAGATGGATAGATGGATAGATGGATAGATGAGTTTGATCGACTGTTTGTTCATATTTTTTTATTGTTTTGTGTTAAATATTGAAAGTAGTCTTTGGACTAATGGTTAGTTTGGGTTTAGGGTTAGTTTGAGGCTATGGTTAGGTTAGGGTTAAAATGGCATATAGGTAGGGAGGTAAAAACGACTTTCACCCTCATTAGTAACCACCCTCATTTGCATAAAGGGCATCTGATTGGCCGAATCTTAACTGTCCATATATCTGCAACGGTGTGTTTTATCTGTACGAAACTTGGTTTATATAGTAATTGATGTATGGCTAGTCGACTGGTGGTGGTTTGGTGCGCCTCTAGCGCCACCAGGTGTGTAGACACGGTACTGCACTTTATTTTTTAGATTTGTTTTTTTTTAACAGGGGTCTATTTTATAAATTGCTGTTGTATCTAGGGTTATTTTATATAGGGGTGGTCTATCCTGGTATATTTTGGGTAGGGTCTGTGTAGGTCCCGCCAGTGGTCAGTGTTTTTTGGTTTTGTTTTCTGTTTTTTTGTGCAGGTGGTGGGTAGGTTTAGCTGGTTAGGTGAGGTAGCGTGCCAGGCCTTTGGCCTTTGACCCTGCATCCATGCAGACGCCCTGACGCAAACTGAACTTGAGTTTTCCCCCAGCTGTTCACCTGTCAATGCAAAATGGTTGCATTTGCCGTGCATATCAGCACGAGTGCTGAAACAGCACCAATGCTGACAGGTAAGTGTCTATTTCTATAGATAGATTGATGGATGGAGTGATGGATGGATGGATGGATGGATGGATGGATGGATGGATGGATGGATGGATGGATGGATGGATGGATGGATAGATAGGTACATGAGTTGAAACAACTTTTTGTTAAAAAAAATGTTTTTGTTAAAAAAAATGTTTTTGTTTGAAAAAGTGAATGTTTTTTAGGCCTGTGTTACATTGATGGATGGAGTGATGGAGTGATGGATGGATGGATGGATGGATAGATAGATGAATAGATGAATATATAGATACATGAGTTTAAACCACTTTTTGTTAAAAAAAATATGTTTTTGTTTGAAAAAGTGAATGTTTTTAGGCCTGTGTTATACATGGATGGATGGAGTGATGGATGGATGGATGGATGGATGGATAGATAGATAAATAGATAGATAGATGAATAGATGAATATATAGATACATGAGTTTAAACAACTTTTTGTTAAAAAAAAAAAAGTTTTTGTTTGAAAAAGTGAATGTTTTTAGGCCTGTGTTATACATGGATGGATGGAGTGATGGAGTGATGGAGTGATGGATGGATGGATGGATAGATAGATGGATAGATGGATAGATGGATAGATGGATAGATGAGTTTGATCGACTGTTTGTTCATATTTTTTTATTGTTTTGTGTTAAATATTGAAAGTAGTCTTTGGACTAATGGTTAGTTTGGGTTTAGGGTTAGTTTGGGGCTATGGTTAGGTTAGGGTTAAAATGGCATATAGGTAGGGAGGTAAAAACGACTTTCACCCTCATTAGTAACCACCCTCATTTGCATAAAGGGCATCTGATTGGCCGAATCTTAACTGTCCATATATCTGCAACGGTGTGTTTTATCTGTACGAAACTTGGTTTATATAGTAATTGATGTATGGCTAGTCGACTGGTGGTGGTTTGGTGCGCCTCTAGCGCCACCAGGTGTGTAGACACGGTACTGCACTTTATTTTTTAGATTTGTTTTTTTTTAACAGGGGTCTATTTTATAAATTGCTGTTGTATCTAGGGTTATTTTATATAGGGGTGGTCTATCCTGGTATATTTTGGGTAGGGTCTGTGTAGGTCCCGCCAGTGGTCAGTGTTTTTTGGTTTTGTTTTCTGTTTTTTTGTGCAGGTGGTGGGTAGGTTTAGCTGGTTAGGTGAGGTAGCGTGCCAGGCCTTTGGCCTTTGACCCTGCATCCATGCAGACGCCCTGACGCAAACTGAACTTGAGTTTTCCCCCAGCTGTTCACCTGTCAATGCAAAATGGTTGCATTTGCCGTGCATATCAGCACGAGTGCTGAAACAGCACCAATGCTGACAGGTAAGTGTCTATTTCTATAGATAGATTGATGGATGGAGTGATGGATGGATGGATGGATGGATGGATGGATGGATGGATGGATGGATGGATGGATGGATGGATGGATGGATGGATAGATAGGTACATGAGTTGAAACAACTTTTTGTTAAAAAAAATGTTTTTGTTAAAAAAAATGTTTTTGTTTGAAAAAGTGAATGTTTTTTAGGCCTGTGTTACATTGATGGATGGAGTGATGGAGTGATGGATGGATGGATGGATGGATGGATAGATAGATGAATAGATGAATATATAGATACATGAGTTTAAACCACTTTTTGTTAAAAAAAATATGTTTTTGTTTGAAAAAGTGAATGTTTTTAGGCCTGTGTTATACATGGATGGATGGAGTGATGGAGTGATGGATGGATGGATGGATGGATGGATGGATAGATAGATAAATAGATAGATAGATGAATAGATGAATATATAGATACATGAGTTTAAACAACTTTTTGTTAAAAAAAAAAAAGTTTTTGTTTGAAAAAGTGAATGTTTTTAGGCCTGTGTTATACATGGATGGATGGAGTGATGGAGTGATGGAGTGATGGATGGATGGATGGATAGATAGATGGATAGATGGATAGATGGATAGATGGATAGATGAGTTTGATCGACTGTTTGTTCATATTTTTTTATTGTTTTGTGTTAAATATTGAAAGTAGTCTTTGGACTAATGGTTAGTTTGGGTTTAGGGTTAGTTTGAGGCTATGGTTAGGTTAGGGTTAAAATGGCATATAGGTAGGGAGGTAAAAACGACTTTCACCCTCATTAGTAACCACCCTCATTTGCATAAAGGGCATCTGATTGGCCGAATCTTAACTGTCCATATATCTGCAACGGTGTGTTTTATCTGTACGAAACTTGGTTTATATAGTAATTGATGTATGGCTAGTCGACTGGTGGTGGTTTGGTGCGCCTCTAGCGCCACCAGGTGTGTAGACACGGTACTGCACTTTATTTTTTAGATTTGTTTTTTTTTAACAGGGGTCTATTTTATAAATTGCTGTTGTATCTAGGGTTATTTTATATAGGGGTGGTCTATCCTGGTATATTTTGGGTAGGGTCTGTGTAGGTCCCGCCAGTGGTCAGTGTTTTTTGGTTTTGTTTTCTGTTTTTTTGTGCAGGTGGTGGGTAGGTTTAGCTGGTTAGGTGAGGTAGCGTGCCAGGCCTTTGGCCTTTGACCCTGCATCCATGCAGACGCCCTGACGCAAACTGAACTTGAGTTTTCCCCCAGCTGTTCACCTGTCAATGCAAAATGGTTGCATTTGCCGTGCATATCAGCACGAGTGCTGAAACAGCACCAATGCTGACAGGTAAGTGTCTATTTCTATAGATAGATTGATGGATGGAGTGATGGATGGATGGATGGATGGATGGATGGATGGATGGATGGATGGATGGATGGATGGATGGATGGATAGATAGGTACATGAGTTGAAACAACTTTTTGTTAAAAAAAATGTTTTTGTTAAAAAAAATGTTTTTGTTTGAAAAAGTGAATGTTTTTTAGGCCTGTGTTACATTGATGGATGGAGTGATGGAGTGATGGATGGATGGATGGATGGATGGATAGATAGATGAATAGATGAATATATAGATACATGAGTTTAAACCACTTTTTGTTAAAAAAAATATGTTTTTGTTTGAAAAAGTGAATGTTTTTAGGCCTGTGTTATACATGGATGGATGGAGTGATGGAGTGATGGATGGATGGATGGATGGATGGATGGATAGATAGATAAATAGATAGATAGATGAATAGATGAATATATAGATACATGAGTTTAAACAACTTTTTGTTAAAAAAAAAAAAGTTTTTGTTTGAAAAAGTGAATGTTTTTAGGCCTGTGTTATACATGGATGGATGGAGTGATGGAGTGATGGAGTGATGGATGGATGGATGGATAGATAGATGGATAGATGGATAGATGGATAGATGGATAGATGAGTTTGATCGACTGTTTGTTCATATTTTTTTATTGTTTTGTGTTAAATATTGAAAGTAGTCTTTGGACTAATGGTTAGTTTGGGTTTAGGGTTAGTTTGAGGCTATGGTTAGGTTAGGGTTAAAATGGCATATAGGTAGGGAGGTAAAAACGACTTTCACCCTCATTAGTAACCACCCTCATTTGCATAAAGGGCATCTGATTGGCCGAATCTTAACTGTCCATATATCTGCAACGGTGTGTTTTATCTGTACGAAACTTGGTTTATATAGTAATTGATGTATGGCTAGTCGACTGGTGGTGGTTTGGTGCGCCTCTAGCGCCACCAGGTGTGTAGACACGGTACTGCACTTTATTTTTTAGATTTGTTTTTTTTTAACAGGGGTCTATTTTATAAATTGCTGTTGTATCTAGGGTTATTTTATATAGGGGTGGTCTATCCTGGTATATTTTGGGTAGGGTCTGTGTAGGTCCCGCCAGTGGTCAGTGTTTTTTGGTTTTGTTTTCTGTTTTTTTGTGCAGGTGGTGGGTAGGTTTAGCTGGTTAGGTGAGGTAGCGTGCCAGGCCTTTGGCCTTTGACCCTGCATCCATGCAGACGCCCTGACGCAAACTGAACTTGAGTTTAGGGTTAGGGTTAGGGTTAGGGTTAGGGTTAGGGTTAGAGTTAGGGTTAGAGTTAGGGTTAGAGGTTAGAGTTAGGGTTAGGGTTAGGGTTAGGTAGGGAGGTAAAAACGACTTTCACCCTCATTAGTAACCACCCTCATTTGCATAAAGGGCATCTGATTGGCCGAATCTTAACTGTCCATATATCTGCAACGGTGTGTTTTATCTGTACGAAACTTGGTTTATATAGTAATTGATGTATGGCTAGTCGACTGGTGGTGGTTTGGTGCGCCTCTAGCGCCACCAGGTGTGTAGACACGGTACTGCACTTTATTTTTTAGATTTGTTTTTTTTTAACAGGGGTCTATTTTATAAATTGCTGTTGTATCTAGGGTTATTTTATATAGGGGTGGTCTATCCTGGTATATTTTGGGTAGGGTCTGTGTAGGTCCCGCCAGTGGTCAGTGTTTTTTGGTTTTGTTTTCTGTTTTTTTGTGCAGGTGGTGGGTAGGTTTAGCTGGTTAGGTGAGGTAGCGTGCCAGGCCTTTGGCCTTTGACCCTAGTTAGAGTTAGGGTTAGAGTTAGGGTTAGGGTTAGGTTAGGTTAGGTTAGGGTTAGGTTAGAGTTAGAGTGGGTTAGAGTTAGGGTTAGGTAGGGAGGTAAAAACGACTTTCACCCTCATTAGTAACCACCCTCATTTGCATAAAGGGCATCTGATTGGCCGAATCTTAACTGTCCATATATCTGCAACGGTGTGTTTTATCTGTACGAAACTTGGTTTATATAGTAATTGATGTATGGCTAGTCGACTGGTGGTGGTTTGGTGCGCCTCTAGCGCCACCAGGTGTGTAGACACGGTACTGCACTTTATTTTTTAGATTTGTTTTTTTTTAACAGGGGTCTATTTTATAAATTGCTGTTGTATCTAGGGTTATTTTATATAGGGGTGGTCTATCCTGGTATATTTTGGGTAGGGTCTGTGTAGGTCCCGCCAGTGGTCAGTGTTTTTTGGTTTTGTTTTCTGTTTTTTTGTGCAGGTGGTGGGTAGGTTTAGCTGGTTAGGTGAGGTAGCGTGCCAGGCCTTTGGCCTTTGACCCTGCATCCATGCAGACGCCCTGACGCAAACTGAACTTGAGTTTTCCCCCAGCTGTTCACCTGTCAATGCAAAATGGTTGCATTTGCCGTGCATATCAGCACGAGTGCTGAAACAGCACCAATGCTGACAGGTAAGTGTCTATTTCTATAGATAGATTGATGGATGGAGTGATGGATGGATGGATGGATGGATGGATGGATGGATGGATGGATGGATGGATGGATGGATGGATGGATGGATGGATGGATGGATGGATGGATGGATAGATAGGTACATGAGTTGAAACAACTTTTTGTTAAAAAAAATGTTTTTGTTAAAAAAAATGTTTTTGTTTGAAAAAGTGAATGTTTTTTAGGCCTGTGTTACATTGATGGATGGAGTGATGGAGTGATGGATGGATGGATGGATGGATGGATAGATAGATGAATAGATGAATATATAGATAGGTTAGGGTTAGGGTTAGGGTTAGGGTTAGGGTTAGGTAGGGAGGTAAAAACGACTTTCACCCTCATTAGTAACCACCCTCATTTGCATAAAGGGCATCTGATTGGCCGAATCTTAACTGTCCATATATCTGCAACGGTGTGTTTTATCTGTACGAAACTTGGTTTATATAGTAATTGATGTATGGCTAGTCGACTGGTGGTGGTTTGGTGCGCCTCTAGCGCCACCAGGTGTGTAGACACGGTACTGCACTTTATTTTTTAGATTTGTTTTTTTTTAACAGGGGTCTATTTTATAAATTGCTGTTGTATCTAGGGTTATTTTATATAGGGGTGGTCTATCCTGGTATATTTTGGGTAGGGTCTGTGTAGGTCCCGCCAGTGGTCAGTGTTTTTTGGTTTTGTTTTCTGTTTTTTTGTGCAGGTGGTGGGTAGGTTTAGCTGGTTAGGTGAGGTAGCGTGCCAGGCCTTTGGCCTTTGACCCTGCATCCATGCAGACGCCCTGACGCAAACTGAACTTGAGTTTTCCCCCAGCTGTTCACCTGTCAATGCAAAATGGTTGCATTTGCCGTGCATATCAGCACGAGTGCTGAAACAGCACCAATGCTGACAGGTAAGTGTCTATTTCTATAGATAGATTGATGGATGGAGTGATGGATGGATGGATGGATGGATGGATGGATGGATGGATGGATGGATGGATGGATGGATAGATAGGTACATGAGTTGAAACAACTTTTTGTTAAAAAAAATGTTTTTGTTAAAAAAAATGTTTTTGTTTGAAAAAGTGAATGTTTTTTAGGCCTGTGTTACATTGATGGATGGAGTGATGGAGTGATGGATGGATGGATGGATGGATGGATAGATAGATGAATAGATGAATATATAGATACATGAGTTTAAACCACTTTTTGTTAAAAAAAATATGTTTTTGTTTGAAAAAGTGAATGTTTTTAGGCCTGTGTTATACATGGATGGATGGAGTGATGGATGGATGGATGGATGGATGGATAGATAGATAAATAGATAGATAGATGAATAGATGAATATATAGATACATGAGTTTAAACAACTTTTTGTTAAAAAAAAAAAAGTTTTTGTTTGAAAAAGTGAATGTTTTTAGGCCTGTGTTATACATGGATGGATGGAGTGATGGAGTGATGGAGTGATGGATGGATGGATGGATAGATAGATGGATAGATGGATAGATGGATAGATGGATAGATGAGTTTGATCGACTGTTTGTTCATATTTTTTTATTGTTTTGTGTTAAATATTGAAAGTAGTCTTTGGACTAATGGTTAGTTTGGGTTTAGGGTTAGTTTGAGGCTATGGTTAGGTTAGGGTTAAAATGGCATATAGGTAGGGAGGTAAAAACGACTTTCACCCTCATTAGTAACCACCCTCATTTGCATAAAGGGCATCTGATTGGCCGAATCTTAACTGTCCATATATCTGCAACGGTGTGTTTTATCTGTACGAAACTTGGTTTATATAGTAATTGATGTATGGCTAGTCGACTGGTGGTGGTTTGGTGCGCCTCTAGCGCCACCAGGTGTGTAGACACGGTACTGCACTTTATTTTTTAGATTTGTTTTTTTTTAACAGGGGTCTATTTTATAAATTGCTGTTGTATCTAGGGTTATTTTATATAGGGGTGGTCTATCCTGGTATATTTTGGGTAGGGTCTGTGTAGGTCCCGCCAGTGGTCAGTGTTTTTTGGTTTTGTTTTCTGTTTTTTTGTGCAGGTGGTGGGTAGGTTTAGCTGGTTAGGTGAGGTAGCGTGCCAGGCCTTTGGCCTTTGACCCTGCATCCATGCAGACGCCCTGACGCAAACTGAACTTGAGTTTTCCCCCAGCTGTTCACCTGTCAATGCAAAATGGTTGCATTTGCCGTGCATATCAGCACGAGTGCTGAAACAGCACCAATGCTGACAGGTAAGTGTCTATTTCTATAGATAGATTGATGGATGGAGTGATGGATGGATGGATGGATGGATGGATGGATGGATGGATGGATGGATGGATGGATGGATAGATAGGTACATGAGTTGAAACAACTTTTTGTTAAAAAAAATGTTTTTGTTAAAAAAAATGTTTTTGTTTGAAAAAGTGAATGTTTTTTAGGCCTGTGTTACATTGATGGATGGAGTGATGGAGTGATGGATGGATGGATGGATGGATGGATAGATAGATGAATAGATGAATATATAGATACATGAGTTTAAACCACTTTTTGTTAAAAAAAATATGTTTTTGTTTGAAAAAGTGAATGTTTTTAGGCCTGTGTTATACATGGATGGATGGAGTGATGGAGTGATGGATGGATGGATGGATGGATGGATGGATAGATAGATAAATAGATAGATAGATGAATAGATGAATATATAGATACATGAGTTTAAACAACTTTTTGTTAAAAAAAAAAAAGTTTTTGTTTGAAAAAGTGAATGTTTTTAGGCCTGTGTTATACATGGATGGATGGAGTGATGGAGTGATGGAGTGATGGAGTGATGGAGTGATGGATAGATAGATGGATAGATGGATAGATGGATAGATGGATAGATGGATAGATGAGTTTGATCGACTGTTTGTTCATATTTTTTTATTGTTTTGTGTTAAATATTGAAAGTAGTCTTTGGACTAATGGTTAGTTTGGGTTTAGGGTTAGTTTGGGGCTATGGTTAGGTTAGGTAGGGAGGTAAAAACGACTTTCACCCTCATTAGTAACCACCCTCATTTGCATAAAGGGCATCTGATTGGCCGAATCTTAACTGTCCATATATCTGCAACGGTGTGTTTTATCTGTACGAAACTTGGTTTATATAGTAATTGATGTATGGCTAGTCGACTGGTGGTGGTTTGGTGCGCCTCTAGCGCCACCAGGTGTGTAGACACGGTACTGCACTTTATTTTTTAGATTTGTTTTTTTTTAACAGGGGTCTATTTTATAAATTGCTGTTGTATCTAGGGTTATTTTATATAGGGGTGGTCTATCCTGGTATATTTTGGGTAGGGTCTGTGTAGGTCCCGCCAGTGGTCAGCCAGTGGTCAGTGTTTTTTGGTTTTGTTTTCTGTTTTTTTGTGCAGGTGGTGGGTAGGTTTAGCTGGTTAGGTGAGGTAGCGTGCCAGGCCTTTGGCCTTTGACCCTGCATCCATGCAGACGCCCTGACGCAAACTGAACTTGAGTTTTCCCCCAGCTGTTCACCTGTCAATGCAAAATGGTTGCATTTGCCGTGCATATCAGCACGAGTGCTGAAACAGCACCAATGCTGACAGGTAAGTGTCTATTTCTATAGATAGATTGATGGATGGATGTGGATGGATGGATGGATGGATGGATGGATGGATGGATGGATGGATGGATGGATGGATGGATGGATGGATAGATAGGTACATGAGTTGAAACAACTTTTTGTTAAAAAAAATGTTTTTGTTAAAAAAAATGTTTTTGTTTGAAAAAGTGAATGTTTTTTAGGCCTGTGTTACATTGATGGATGGAGTGATGGAGTGATGGATGGATGGATGGATGGATGGATAGATAGATGAATAGATGAATATATAGATACATGAGTTTAAACCACTTTTTGTTAAAAAAAATATGTTTTTGTTTGAAAAAGTGAATGTTTTTAGGCCTGTGTTATACATGGATGGATGGAGTGATGGATGGATGGATGGATGGATGGATAGATAGATAAATAGATAGATAGATGAATAGATGAATATATAGATACATGAGTTTAAACAACTTTTTGTTAAAAAAAAAAAAGTTTTTGTTTGAAAAAGTGAATGTTTTTAGGCCTGTGTTATACATGGATGGATGGAGTGATGGAGTGATGGAGTGATGGATGGATGGATGGATAGATAGATGGATAGATGGATAGATGGATAGATGGATAGATGAGTTTGATCGACTGTTTGTTCATATTTTTTTATTGTTTTGTGTTAAATATTGAAAGTAGTCTTTGGACTAATGGTTAGTTTGGGTTTAGGGTTAGTTTGAGGCTATGGTTAGGTTAGGGTTAAAATGGCATATAGGTAGGGAGGTAAAAACGACTTTCACCCTCATTAGTAACCACCCTCATTTGCATAAAGGGCATCTGATTGGCCGAATCTTAACTGTCCATATATCTGCAACGGTGTGTTTTATCTGTACGAAACTTGGTTTATATAGTAATTGATGTATGGCTAGTCGACTGGTGGTGGTTTGGTGCGCCTCTAGCGCCACCAGGTGTGTAGACACGGTACTGCACTTTATTTTTTAGATTTGTTTTTTTTTAACAGGGGTCTATTTTATAAATTGCTGTTGTATCTAGGGTTATTTTATATAGGGGTGGTCTATCCTGGTATATTTTGGGTAGGGTCTGTGTAGGTCCCGCCAGTGGTCAGTGTTTTTTGGTTTTGTTTTCTGTTTTTTTGTGCAGGTGGTGGGTAGGTTTAGCTGGTTAGGTGAGGTAGCGTGCCAGGCCTTTGGCCTTTGACCCTGCATCCATGCAGACGCCCTGACGCAAACTGAACTTGAGTTTTCCCCCAGCTGTTCACCTGTCAATGCAAAATGGTTGCATTTGCCGTGCATATCAGCACGAGTGCTGAAACAGCACCAATGCTGACAGGTAAGTGTCTATTTCTATAGATAGATTGATGGATGAGTGATGGATGGATGGATGGATGGATGGATGGATGGATGGATGGATGGATGGATGGATGGATGGATGGATAGATAGGTACATGAGTTGAAACAACTTTTTGTTAAAAAAAATGTTTTTGTTAAAAAAAATGTTTTTGTTTGAAAAAGTGAATGTTTTTTAGGCCTGTGTTACATTGATGGATGGAGTGATGGAGTGATGGATGGATGGATGGATGGATGGATAGATAGATGAATAGATGAATATATAGATACATGAGTTTAAACCACTTTTTGTTAAAAAAAATATGTTTTTGTTTGAAAAAGTGAATGTTTTTAGGCCTGTGTTATACATGGATGGATGGAGTGATGGATGGATGGATGGATGGATGGATAGATAGATAAATAGATAGATAGATGAATAGATGAATATATAGATACATGAGTTTAAACAACTTTTTGTTAAAAAAAAAAAAGTTTTTGTTTGAAAAAGTGAATGTTTTTAGGCCTGTGTTATACATGGATGGATGGAGTGATGGAGTGATGGAGTGATGGATGGATGGATGGATAGATAGATGGATAGATGGATAGATGGATAGATGGATAGATGAGTTTGATCGACTGTTTGTTCATATTTTTTTATTGTTTTGTGTTAAATATTGAAAGTAGTCTTTGGACTAATGGTTAGTTTGGGTTTAGGGTTAGTTTGAGGCTATGGTTAGGTTAGGGTTAAAATGGCATATAGGTAGGGAGGTAAAAACGACTTTCACCCTCATTAGTAACCACCCTCATTTGCATAAAGGGCATCTGATTGGCCGAATCTTAACTGTCCATATATCTGCAACGGTGTGTTTTATCTGTACGAAACTTGGTTTATATAGTAATTGATGTATGGCTAGTCGACTGGTGGTGGTTTGGTGCGCCTCTAGCGCCACCAGGTGTGTAGACACGGTACTGCACTTTATTTTTTAGATTTGTTTTTTTTTAACAGGGGTCTATTTTATAAATTGCTGTTGTATCTAGGGTTATTTTATATAGGGGTGGTCTATCCTGGTATATTTTGGGTAGGGTCTGTGTAGGTCCCGCCAGTGGTCAGTGTTTTTTGGTTTTGTTTTCTGTTTTTTTGTGCAGGTGGTGGGTAGGTTTAGCTGGTTAGGTGAGGTAGCGTGCCAGGCCTTTGGCCTTTGACCCTGCATCCATGCAGACGCCCTGACGCAAACTGAACTTGAGTTTTCCCCCAGCTGTTCACCTGTCAATGCAAAATGGTTGCATTTGCCGTGCATATCAGCACGAGTGCTGAAACAGCACCAATGCTGACAGGTAAGTGTCTATTTCTATAGATAGATTGATGGATGGAGTGATGGATGGATGGATGGATGGATGGATGGATGGATGGATGGATGGATGGATGGATGGATAGATAGGTACATGAGTTGAAACAACTTTTTGTTAAAAAAAATGTTTTTGTTAAAAAAAATGTTTTTGTTTGAAAAAGTGAATGTTTTTTAGGCCTGTGTTACATTGATGGATGGAGTGATGGAGTGATGGATGGATGGATGGATGGATGGATAGATAGATGAATAGATGAATATATAGATACATGAGTTTAAACCACTTTTTGTTAAAAAAAATATGTTTTTGTTTGAAAAAGTGAATGTTTTTAGGCCTGTGTTATACATGGATGGATGGAGTGATGGATGGATGGATGGATGGATGGATAGATAGATAAATAGATAGATAGATGAATAGATGAATATATAGATACATGAGTTTAAACAACTTTTTGTTAAAAAAAAAAAAGTTTTTGTTTGAAAAAGTGAATGTTTTTAGGCCTGTGTTATACATGGATGGATGGAGTGATGGAGTGATGGAGTGATGGATGGATGGATGGATAGATAGATGGATAGATGGATAGATGGATAGATGGATAGATGAGTTTGATCGACTGTTTGTTCATATTTTTTTATTGTTTTGTGTTAAATATTGAAAGTAGTCTTTGGACTAATGGTTAGTTTGGGTTTAGGGTTAGTTTGAGGCTATGGTTAGGTTAGGGTTAAAATGGCATATAGGTAGGGAGGTAAAAACGACTTTCACCCTCATTAGTAACCACCCTCATTTGCATAAAGGGCATCTGATTGGCCGAATCTTAACTGTCCATATATCTGCAACGGTGTGTTTTATCTGTACGAAACTTGGTTTATATAGTAATTGATGTATGGCTAGTCGACTGGTGGTGGTTTGGTGCGCCTCTAGCGCCACCAGGTGTGTAGACACGGTACTGCACTTTATTTTTTAGATTTGTTTTTTTTTAACAGGGGTCTATTTTATAAATTGCTGTTGTATCTAGGGTTATTTTATATAGGGGTGGTCTATCCTGGTATATTTTGGGTAGGGTCTGTGTAGGTCCCGCCAGTGGTCAGTGTTTTTTGGTTTTGTTTTCTGTTTTTTTGTGCAGGTGGTGGGTAGGTTTAGCTGGTTAGGTGAGGTAGCGTGCCAGGCCTTTGGCCTTTGACCCTGCATCCATGCAGACGCCCTGACGCAAACTGAACTTGAGTTTTCCCCCAGCTGTTCACCTGTCAATGCAAAATGGTTGCATTTGCCGTGCATATCAGCACGAGTGCTGAAACAGCACCAATGCTGACAGGTAAGTGTCTATTTCTATAGATAGATTGATGGATGGAGTGATGGATGGATGGATGGATGGATGGATGGATGGATGGATGGATGGATGGATGGATGGATGGATGGATGGATGGATGGATGGATGGATGGATAGATAGGTACATGAGTTGAAACAACTTTTTGTTAAAAAAAATGTTTTTGTTAAAAAAAATGTTTTTGTTTGAAAAAGTGAATGTTTTTTAGGCCTGTGTTACATTGATGGATGGAGTGATGGAGTGATGGATGGATGGATGGATGGATGGATAGATAGATGAATAGATGAATATATAGATACATGAGTTTAAACCACTTTTTGTTAAAAAAAATATGTTTTTGTTTGAAAAAGTGAATGTTTTTAGGCCTGTGTTATACATGGATGGATGGAGTGATGGATGGATGGATGGATGGATGGATAGATAGATAAATAGATAGATAGATGAATAGATGAATATATAGATACATGAGTTTATACAACTTTTTGTTAAAAAAAAAAAGTTTTTGTTTGAAAAAGTGAATGTTTTTAGGCCTGTGTTATACATGGATGGATGGAGTGATGGAGTGATGGAGTGATGGATGGATGGATGGATAGATAGATGGATAGATGGATAGATGGATAGATGGATAGATGAGTTTGATCGACTGTTTGTTCATATTTTTTTATTGTTTTGTGTTAAATATTGAAAGTAGTCTTTGGACTAATGGTTAGTTTGGGTTTAGGGTTAGTTTGAGGCTATGGTTAGGTTAGGGTTAAAATGGCATATAGGTAGGGAGGTAAAAACGACTTTCACCCTCATTAGTAACCACCCTCATTTGCATAAAGGGCATCTGATTGGCCGAATCTTAACTGTCCATATATCTGCAACGGTGTGTTTTATCTGTACGAAACTTGGTTTATATAGTAATTGATGTATGGCTAGTCGACTGGTGGTGGTTTGGTGCGCCTCTAGCGCCACCAGGTGTGTAGACACGGTACTGCACTTTATTTTTTAGATTTGTTTTTTTTTAACAGGGGTCTATTTTATAAATTGCTGTTGTATCTAGGGTTATTTTATATAGGGGTGGTCTATCCTGGTATATTTTGGGTAGGGTCTGTGTAGGTCCCGCCAGTGGTCAGTGTTTTTTGGTTTTGTTTTCTGTTTTTTTGTGCAGGTGGTGGGTAGGTTTAGCTGGTTAGGTGAGGTAGCGTGCCAGGCCTTTGGCCTTTGACCCTGCATCCATGCAGACGCCCTGACGCAAACTGAACTTGAGTTTTCCCCCAGCTGTTCACCTGTCAATGCAAAATGGTTGCATTTGCCGTGCATATCAGCACGAGTGCTGAAACAGCACCAATGCTGACAGGTAAGTGTCTATTTCTATAGATAGATTGATGGATGGAGTGATGGATGGATGGATGGATGGATGGATGGATGGATGGATGGATGGATGGATGGATGGATGGATGGATGGATGGATGGATGGATGGATGGATAGATAGGTACATGAGTTGAAACAACTTTTTGTTAAAAAAAATGTTTTTGTTAAAAAAAATGTTTTTGTTTGAAAAAGTGAATGTTTTTTAGGCCTGTGTTACATTGATGGATGGAGTGATGGAGTGATGGATGGATGGATGGATGGATGGATAGATAGATGAATAGATGAATATATAGATAGGTTAGGGTTAGGGTTAGGGTTAGGGTTAGGGTTAGGTAGGGAGGTAAAAACGACTTTCACCCTCATTAGTAACCACCCTCATTTGCATAAAGGGCATCTGATTGGCCGAATCTTAACTGTCCATATATCTGCAACGGTGTGTTTTATCTGTACGAAACTTGGTTTATATAGTAATTGATGTATGGCTAGTCGACTGGTGGTGGTTTGGTGCGCCTCTAGCGCCACCAGGTGTGTAGACACGGTACTGCACTTTATTTTTTAGATTTGTTTTTTTTTAACAGGGGTCTATTTTATAAATTGCTGTTGTATCTAGGGTTATTTTATATAGGGGTGGTCTATCCTGGTATATTTTGGGTAGGGTCTGTGTAGGTCCCGCCAGTGGTCAGTGTTTTTTGGTTTTGTTTTCTGTTTTTTTGTGCAGGTGGTGGGTAGGTTTAGCTGGTTAGGTGAGGTAGCGTGCCAGGCCTTTGGCCTTTGACCCTGCATCCATGCAGACGCCCTGACGCAAACTGAACTTGAGTTTTCCCCCAGCTGTTCACCTGTCAATGCAAAATGGTTGCATTTGCCGTGCATATCAGCACGAGTGCTGAAACAGCACCAATGCTGACAGGTAAGTGTCTATTTCTATAGATAGATTGATGGATGGAGTGATGGATGGATGGATGGATGGATGGATGGATGGATGGATGGATGGATGGATGGATGGATAGATAGGTACATGAGTTGAAACAACTTTTTGTTAAAAAAAATGTTTTTGTTAAAAAAAATGTTTTTGTTTGAAAAAGTGAATGTTTTTTAGGCCTGTGTTACATTGATGGATGGAGTGATGGAGTGATGGATGGATGGATGGATGGATGGATAGATAGATGAATAGATGAATATATAGATACATGAGTTTAAACCACTTTTTGTTAAAAAAAATATGTTTTTGTTTGAAAAAGTGAATGTTTTTAGGCCTGTGTTATACATGGATGGATGGAGTGATGGAGTGATGGATGGATGGATGGATGGATGGATGGATAGATAGATAAATAGATAGATAGATGAATAGATGAATATATAGATACATGAGTTTAAACAACTTTTTGTTAAAAAAAAAAAAGTTTTTGTTTGAAAAAGTGAATGTTTTTAGGCCTGTGTTATACATGGATGGATGGAGTGATGGAGTGATGGAGTGATGGAGTGATGGAGTGATGGATAGATAGATGGATAGATGGATAGATGGATAGATGGATAGATGGATAGATGAGTTTGATCGACTGTTTGTTCATATTTTTTTATTGTTTTGTGTTAAATATTGAAAGTAGTCTTTGGACTAATGGTTAGTTTGGGTTTAGGGTTAGTTTGGGGCTATGGTTAGGTTAGGTAGGGAGGTAAAAACGACTTTCACCCTCATTAGTAACCACCCTCATTTGCATAAAGGGCATCTGATTGGCCGAATCTTAACTGTCCATATATCTGCAACGGTGTGTTTTATCTGTACGAAACTTGGTTTATATAGTAATTGATGTATGGCTAGTCGACTGGTGGTGGTTTGGTGCGCCTCTAGCGCCACCAGGTGTGTAGACACGGTACTGCACTTTATTTTTTAGATTTGTTTTTTTTTAACAGGGGTCTATTTTATAAATTGCTGTTGTATCTAGGGTTATTTTATATAGGGGTGGTCTATCCTGGTATATTTTGGGTAGGGTCTGTGTAGGTCCCGCCAGTGGTCAGTGTTTTTTGGTTTTGTTTTCTGTTTTTTTGTGCAGGTGGTGGGTAGGTTTAGCTGGTTAGGTGAGGTAGCGTGCCAGGCCTTTGGCCTTTGACCCTGCATCCATGCAGACGCCCTGACGCAAACTGAACTTGAGTTTTCCCCCAGCTGTTCACCTGTCAATGCAAAATGGTTGCAT
This sequence comes from Leuciscus leuciscus, assembly GCF_965113295.1. Taxonomy (NCBI): domain Eukaryota; kingdom Metazoa; phylum Chordata; class Actinopteri; order Cypriniformes; family Leuciscidae; genus Leuciscus; species Leuciscus leuciscus. The sequence goes on from NW_028118441.1 coordinate 40,777, forward strand.
TTGCCGTGCATATCAGCACGAGTGCTGAAACAGCACCAATGCTGACAGGTAAGTGTCTATTTCTATAGATAGATTGATGGATGGAGTGATGGATGGATGGATGGATGGATGGATGGATGGATGGATGGATGGATGGATGGATGGATGGATGGATGGATGGATGGATGGATGGATAGATAGGTACATGAGTTGAAACAACTTTTTGTTAAAAAAAATGTTTTTGTTAAAAAAAATGTTTTTGTTTGAAAAAGTGAATGTTTTTTAGGCCTGTGTTACATTGATGGATGGAGTGATGGAGTGATGGATGGATGGATGGATGGATGGATAGATAGATGAATAGATGAATATATAGATACATGAGTTTAAACCACTTTTTGTTAAAAAAAATATGTTTTTGTTTGAAAAAGTGAATGTTTTTAGGCCTGTGTTATACATGGATGGATGGAGTGATGGATGGATGGATGGATGGATGGATAGATAGATAAATAGATAGATAGATGAATAGATGAATATATAGATACATGAGTTTAAACAACTTTTTGTTAAAAAAAAAAAAGTTTTTGTTTGAAAAAGTGAATGTTTTTAGGCCTGTGTTATACATGGATGGATGGAGTGATGGAGTGATGGAGTGATGGATGGATGGATGGATAGATAGATGGATAGATGGATAGATGGATAGATGGATAGATGAGTTTGATCGACTGTTTGTTCATATTTTTTTATTGTTTTGTGTTAAATATTGAAAGTAGTCTTTGGACTAATGGTTAGTTTGGGTTTAGGGTTAGTTTGAGGCTATGGTTAGGTTAGGGTTAAAATGGCATATAGGTAGGGAGGTAAAAACGACTTTCACCCTCATTAGTAACCACCCTCATTTGCATAAAGGGCATCTGATTGGCCGAATCTTAACTGTCCATATATCTGCAACGGTGTGTTTTATCTGTACGAAACTTGGTTTATATAGTAATTGATGTATGGCTAGTCGACTGGTGGTGGTTTGGTGCGCCTCTAGCGCCACCAGGTGTGTAGACACGGTACTGCACTTTATTTTTTAGATTTGTTTTTTTTTAACAGGGGTCTATTTTATAAATTGCTGTTGTATCTAGGGTTATTTTATATAGGGGTGGTCTATCCTGGTATATTTTGGGTAGGGTCTGTGTAGGTCCCGCCAGTGGTCAGTGTTTTTTGGTTTTGTTTTCTGTTTTTTTGTGCAGGTGGTGGGTAGGTTTAGCTGGTTAGGTGAGGTAGCGTGCCAGGCCTTTGGCCTTTGACCCTGCATCCATGCAGACGCCCTGACGCAAACTGAACTTGAGTTTTCCCCCAGCTGTTCACCTGTCAATGCAAAATGGTTGCATTTGCCGTGCATATCAGCACGAGTGCTGAAACAGCACCAATGCTGACAGGTAAGTGTCTATTTCTATAGATAGATTGATGGATGGAGTGATGGATGGATGGATGGATGGATGGATGGATGGATGGATGGATGGATGGATGGATGGATAGATAGGTACATGAGTTGAAACAACTTTTTGTTAAAAAAAATGTTTTTGTTAAAAAAAATGTTTTTGTTTGAAAAAGTGAATGTTTTTTAGGCCTGTGTTACATTGATGGATGGAGTGATGGAGTGATGGATGGATGGATGGATGGATGGATAGATAGATGAATAGATGAATATATAGATACATGAGTTTAAACCACTTTTTGTTAAAAAAAATATGTTTTTGTTTGAAAAAGTGAATGTTTTTAGGCCTGTGTTATACATGGATGGATGGAGTGATGGATGGATGGATGGATAGATAGATAAATAGATAGATAGATGAATAGATGAATATATAGATACATGAGTTTAAACAACTTTTTGTTAAAAAAAAAAAAGTTTTTGTTTGAAAAAGTGAATGTTTTTAGGCCTGTGTTATACATGGATGGATGGAGTGATGGAGTGATGGAGTGATGGATGGATGGATGGATGGATGGATAGATAGATGGATAGATGGATAGATGGATAGATGGATAGATGAGTTTGATCGACTGTTTGTTCATATTTTTTTATTGTTTTGTGTTAAATATTGAAAGTAGTCTTTGGACTAATGGTTAGTTTGGGTTTAGGGTTAGTTTGAGGCTATGGTTAGGTTAGGGTTAAAATGGCATATAGGTAGGGAGGTAAAAACGACTTTCACCCTCATTAGTAACCACCCTCATTTGCATAAAGGGCATCTGATTGGCCGAATCTTAACTGTCCATATATCTGCAACGGTGTGTTTTATCTGTACGAAACTTGGTTTATATAGTAATTGATGTATGGCTAGTCGACTGGTGGTGGTTTGGTGCGCCTCTAGCGCCACCAGGTGTGTAGACACGGTACTGCACTTTATTTTTTAGATTTGTTTTTTTTTAACAGGGGTCTATTTTATAAATTGCTGTTGTATCTAGGGTTATTTTATATAGGGGTGGTCTATCCTGGTATATTTTGGGTAGGGTCTGTGTAGGTCCCGCCAGTGGTCAGTGTTTTTTGGTTTTGTTTTCTGTTTTTTTGTGCAGGTGGTGGGTAGGTTTAGCTGGTTAGGTGAGGTAGCGTGCCAGGCCTTTGGCCTTTGACCCTGCATCCATGCAGACGCCCTGACGCAAACTGAACTTGAGTTTTCCCCCAGCTGTTCACCTGTCAATGCAAAATGGTTGCATTTGCCGTGCATATCAGCACGAGTGCTGAAACAGCACCAATGCTGACAGGTAAGTGTCTATTTCTATAGATAGATTGATGGATGGAGTGATGGATGGATGGATGGATGGATGGATGGATGGATGGATGGATGGATGGATGGATGGATAGATAGGTACATGAGTTGAAACAACTTTTTGTTAAAAAAAATGTTTTTGTTAAAAAAAATGTTTTTGTTTGAAAAAGTGAATGTTTTTTAGGCCTGTGTTACATTGATGGATGGAGTGATGGAGTGATGGATGGATGGATGGATGGATGGATAGATAGATGAATAGATGAATATATAGATACATGAGTTTAAACCACTTTTTGTTAAAAAAAATATGTTTTTGTTTGAAAAAGTGAATGTTTTTAGGCCTGTGTTATACATGGATGGATGGAGTGATGGATGGATGGATGGATGGATGGATAGATAGATAAATAGATAGATAGATGAATAGATGAATATATAGATACATGAGTTTAAACAACTTTTTGTTAAAAAAAAAAAAGTTTTTGTTTGAAAAAGTGAATGTTTTTAGGCCTGTGTTATACATGGATGGATGGAGTGATGGAGTGATGGAGTGATGGATGGATGGATGGATAGATAGATGGATAGATGGATAGATGGATAGATGGATAGATGAGTTTGATCGACTGTTTGTTCATATTTTTTTATTGTTTTGTGTTAAATATTGAAAGTAGTCTTTGGACTAATGGTTAGTTTGGGTTTAGGGTTAGTTTGAGGCTATGGTTAGGTTAGGGTTAAAATGGCATATAGGTAGGGAGGTAAAAACGACTTTCACCCTCATTAGTAACCACCCTCATTTGCATAAAGGGCATCTGATTGGCCGAATCTTAACTGTCCATATATCTGCAACGGTGTGTTTTATCTGTACGAAACTTGGTTTATATAGTAATTGATGTATGGCTAGTCGACTGGTGGTGGTTTGGTGCGCCTCTAGCGCCACCAGGTGTGTAGACACGGTACTGCACTTTATTTTTTAGATTTGTTTTTTTTTAACAGGGGTCTATTTTATAAATTGCTGTTGTATCTAGGGTTATTTTATATAGGGGTGGTCTATCCTGGTATATTTTGGGTAGGGTCTGTGTAGGTCCCGCCAGTGGTCAGTGTTTTTTGGTTTTGTTTTCTGTTTTTTTGTGCAGGTGGTGGGTAGGTTTAGCTGGTTAGGTGAGGTAGCGTGCCAGGCCTTTGGCCTTTGACCCTGCATCCATGCAGACGCCCTGACGCAAACTGAACTTGAGTTTTCCCCCAGCTGTTCACCTGTCAATGCAAAATGGTTGCATTTGCCGTGCATATCAGCACGAGTGCTGAAACAGCACCAATGCTGACAGGTAAGTGTCTATTTCTATAGATAGATTGATGGATGGAGTGATGGATGGATGGATGGATGGATGGATGGATGGATGGATGGATGGATGGATGGATGGATGGATGGATGGATGGATGGATGGATGGATGGATAGATAGGTACATGAGTTGAAACAACTTTTTGTTAAAAAAAATGTTTTTGTTAAAAAAAATGTTTTTGTTTGAAAAAGTGAATGTTTTTTAGGCCTGTGTTACATTGATGGATGGAGTGATGGAGTGATGGATGGATGGATGGATGGATGGATAGATAGATGAATAGATGAATATATAGATACATGAGTTTAAACCACTTTTTGTTAAAAAAAATATGTTTTTGTTTGAAAAAGTGAATGTTTTTAGGCCTGTGTTATACATGGATGGATGGAGTGATGGATGGATGGATGGATGGATGGATAGATAGATAAATAGATAGATAGATGAATAGATGAATATATAGATACATGAGTTTATACAACTTTTTGTTAAAAAAAAAAAGTTTTTGTTTGAAAAAGTGAATGTTTTTAGGCCTGTGTTATACATGGATGGATGGAGTGATGGAGTGATGGAGTGATGGATGGATGGATGGATAGATAGATGGATAGATGGATAGATGGATAGATGGATAGATGAGTTTGATCGACTGTTTGTTCATATTTTTTTATTGTTTTGTGTTAAATATTGAAAGTAGTCTTTGGACTAATGGTTAGTTTGGGTTTAGGGTTAGTTTGAGGCTATGGTTAGGTTAGGGTTAAAATGGCATATAGGTAGGGAGGTAAAAACGACTTTCACCCTCATTAGTAACCACCCTCATTTGCATAAAGGGCATCTGATTGGCCGAATCTTAACTGTCCATATATCTGCAACGGTGTGTTTTATCTGTACGAAACTTGGTTTATATAGTAATTGATGTATGGCTAGTCGACTGGTGGTGGTTTGGTGCGCCTCTAGCGCCACCAGGTGTGTAGACACGGTACTGCACTTTATTTTTTAGATTTGTTTTTTTTTAACAGGGGTCTATTTTATAAATTGCTGTTGTATCTAGGGTTATTTTATATAGGGGTGGTCTATCCTGGTATATTTTGGGTAGGGTCTGTGTAGGTCCCGCCAGTGGTCAGTGTTTTTTGGTTTTGTTTTCTGTTTTTTTGTGCAGGTGGTGGGTAGGTTTAGCTGGTTAGGTGAGGTAGCGTGCCAGGCCTTTGGCCTTTGACCCTGCATCCATGCAGACGCCCTGACGCAAACTGAACTTGAGTTTTCCCCCAGCTGTTCACCTGTCAATGCAAAATGGTTGCATTTGCCGTGCATATCAGCACGAGTGCTGAAACAGCACCAATGCTGACAGGTAAGTGTCTATTTCTATAGATAGATTGATGGATGGAGTGATGGATGGATGGATGGATGGATGGATGGATGGATGGATGGATGGATGGATGGATGGATGGATGGATGGATGGATGGATGGATGGATGGATAGATAGGTACATGAGTTGAAACAACTTTTTGTTAAAAAAAATGTTTTTGTTAAAAAAAATGTTTTTGTTTGAAAAAGTGAATGTTTTTTAGGCCTGTGTTACATTGATGGATGGAGTGATGGAGTGATGGATGGATGGATGGATGGATGGATAGATAGATGAATAGATGAATATATAGATAGGTTAGGGTTAGGGTTAGGGTTAGGGTTAGGGTTAGGTAGGGAGGTAAAAACGACTTTCACCCTCATTAGTAACCACCCTCATTTGCATAAAGGGCATCTGATTGGCCGAATCTTAACTGTCCATATATCTGCAACGGTGTGTTTTATCTGTACGAAACTTGGTTTATATAGTAATTGATGTATGGCTAGTCGACTGGTGGTGGTTTGGTGCGCCTCTAGCGCCACCAGGTGTGTAGACACGGTACTGCACTTTATTTTTTAGATTTGTTTTTTTTTAACAGGGGTCTATTTTATAAATTGCTGTTGTATCTAGGGTTATTTTATATAGGGGTGGTCTATCCTGGTATATTTTGGGTAGGGTCTGTGTAGGTCCCGCCAGTGGTCAGTGTTTTTTGGTTTTGTTTTCTGTTTTTTTGTGCAGGTGGTGGGTAGGTTTAGCTGGTTAGGTGAGGTAGCGTGCCAGGCCTTTGGCCTTTGACCCTGCATCCATGCAGACGCCCTGACGCAAACTGAACTTGAGTTTTCCCCCAGCTGTTCACCTGTCAATGCAAAATGGTTGCATTTGCCGTGCATATCAGCACGAGTGCTGAAACAGCACCAATGCTGACAGGTAAGTGTCTATTTCTATAGATAGATTGATGGATGGAGTGATGGATGGATGGATGGATGGATGGATGGATGGATGGATGGATGGATGGATGGATGGATAGATAGGTACATGAGTTGAAACAACTTTTTGTTAAAAAAAATGTTTTTGTTAAAAAAAATGTTTTTGTTTGAAAAAGTGAATGTTTTTTAGGCCTGTGTTACATTGATGGATGGAGTGATGGAGTGATGGATGGATGGATGGATGGATGGATAGATAGATGAATAGATGAATATATAGATACATGAGTTTAAACCACTTTTTGTTAAAAAAAATATGTTTTTGTTTGAAAAAGTGAATGTTTTTAGGCCTGTGTTATACATGGATGGATGGAGTGATGGATGGATGGATGGATGGATGGATAGATAGATAAATAGATAGATAGATGAATAGATGAATATATAGATACATGAGTTTAAACAACTTTTTGTTAAAAAAAAAAAAGTTTTTGTTTGAAAAAGTGAATGTTTTTAGGCCTGTGTTATACATGGATGGATGGAGTGATGGAGTGATGGAGTGATGGATGGATGGATGGATAGATAGATGGATAGATGGATAGATGGATAGATGGATAGATGAGTTTGATCGACTGTTTGTTCATATTTTTTTATTGTTTTGTGTTAAATATTGAAAGTAGTCTTTGGACTAATGGTTAGTTTGGGTTTAGGGTTAGTTTGAGGCTATGGTTAGGTTAGGGTTAAAATGGCATATAGGTAGGGAGGTAAAAACGACTTTCACCCTCATTAGTAACCACCCTCATTTGCATAAAGGGCATCTGATTGGCCGAATCTTAACTGTCCATATATCTGCAACGGTGTGTTTTATCTGTACGAAACTTGGTTTATATAGTAATTGATGTATGGCTAGTCGACTGGTGGTGGTTTGGTGCGCCTCTAGCGCCACCAGGTGTGTAGACACGGTACTGCACTTTATTTTTTAGATTTGTTTTTTTTTAACAGGGGTCTATTTTATAAATTGCTGTTGTATCTAGGGTTATTTTATATAGGGGTGGTCTATCCTGGTATATTTTGGGTAGGGTCTGTGTAGGTCCCGCCAGTGGTCAGTGTTTTTTGGTTTTGTTTTCTGTTTTTTTGTGCAGGTGGTGGGTAGGTTTAGCTGGTTAGGTGAGGTAGCGTGCCAGGCCTTTGGCCTTTGACCCTGCATCCATGCAGACGCCCTGACGCAAACTGAACTTGAGTTTTCCCCCAGCTGTTCACCTGTCAATGCAAAATGGTTGCATTTGCCGTGCATATCAGCACGAGTGCTGAAACAGCACCAATGCTGACAGGTAAGTGTCTATTTCTATAGATAGATTGATGGATGGAGTGATGGATGGATGGATGGATGGATGGATGGATGGATGGATGGATGGATGGATGGATGGATAGATAGGTACATGAGTTGAAACAACTTTTTGTTAAAAAAAATGTTTTTGTTAAAAAAAATGTTTTTGTTTGAAAAAGTGAATGTTTTTTAGGCCTGTGTTACATTGATGGATGGAGTGATGGAGTGATGGATGGATGGATGGATGGATGGATAGATAGATGAATAGATGAATATATAGATACATGAGTTTAAACCACTTTTTGTTAAAAAAAATATGTTTTTGTTTGAAAAAGTGAATGTTTTTAGGCCTGTGTTATACATGGATGGATGGAGTGATGGAGTGATGGATGGATGGATGGATGGATGGATGGATAGATAGATAAATAGATAGATAGATGAATAGATGAATATATAGATACATGAGTTTAAACAACTTTTTGTTAAAAAAAAAAAAGTTTTTGTTTGAAAAAGTGAATGTTTTTAGGCCTGTGTTATACATGGATGGATGGAGTGATGGAGTGATGGAGTGATGGAGTGATGGAGTGATGGATAGATAGATGGATAGATGGATAGATGGATAGATGGATAGATGGATAGATGAGTTTGATCGACTGTTTGTTCATATTTTTTTATTGTTTTGTGTTAAATATTGAAAGTAGTCTTTGGACTAATGGTTAGTTTGGGTTTAGGGTTAGTTTGGGGCTATGGTTAGGTTAGGTAGGGAGGTAAAAACGACTTTCACCCTCATTAGTAACCACCCTCATTTGCATAAAGGGCATCTGATTGGCCGAATCTTAACTGTCCATATATCTGCAACGGTGTGTTTTATCTGTACGAAACTTGGTTTATATAGTAATTGATGTATGGCTAGTCGACTGGTGGTGGTTTGGTGCGCCTCTAGCGCCACCAGGTGTGTAGACACGGTACTGCACTTTATTTTTTAGATTTGTTTTTTTTTAACAGGGGTCTATTTTATAAATTGCTGTTGTATCTAGGGTTATTTTATATAGGGGTGGTCTATCCTGGTATATTTTGGGTAGGGTCTGTGTAGGTCCCGCCAGTGGTCAGTGTTTTTTGGTTTTGTTTTCTGTTTTTTTGTGCAGGTGGTGGGTAGGTTTAGCTGGTTAGGTGAGGTAGCGTGCCAGGCCTTTGGCCTTTGACCCTGCATCCATGCAGACGCCCTGACGCAAACTGAACTTGAGTTTTCCCCCAGCTGTTCACCTGTCAATGCAAAATGGTTGCATTTGCCGTGCATATCAGCACGAGTGCTGAAACAGCACCAATGCTGACAGGTAAGTGTCTATTTCTATAGATAGATTGATGGATGGAGTGATGGATGGATGGATGGATGGATGGATGGATGGATGGATGGATGGATGGATGGATGGATGGATGGATGGATGGATGGATGGATGGATAGATAGGTACATGAGTTGAAACAACTTTTTGTTAAAAAAAATGTTTTTGTTAAAAAAAATGTTTTTGTTTGAAAAAGTGAATGTTTTTTAGGCCTGTGTTACATTGATGGATGGAGTGATGGAGTGATGGATGGATGGATGGATGGATGGATAGATAGATGAATAGATGAATATATAGATACATGAGTTTAAACCACTTTTTGTTAAAAAAAATATGTTTTTGTTTGAAAAAGTGAATGTTTTTAGGCCTGTGTTATACATGGATGGATGGAGTGATGGATGGATGGATGGATGGATGGATAGATAGATAAATAGATAGATAGATGAATAGATGAATATATAGATACATGAGTTTAAACAACTTTTTGTTAAAAAAAAAAAAGTTTTTGTTTGAAAAAGTGAATGTTTTTAGGCCTGTGTTATACATGGATGGATGGAGTGATGGAGTGATGGAGTGATGGATGGATGGATGGATAGATAGATGGATAGATGGATAGATGGATAGATGGATAGATGAGTTTGATCGACTGTTTGTTCATATTTTTTTATTGTTTTGTGTTAAATATTGAAAGTAGTCTTTGGACTAATGGTTAGTTTGGGTTTAGGGTTAGTTTGAGGCTATGGTTAGGTTAGGGTTAAAATGGCATATAGGTAGGGAGGTAAAAACGACTTTCACCCTCATTAGTAACCACCCTCATTTGCATAAAGGGCATCTGATTGGCCGAATCTTAACTGTCCATATATCTGCAACGGTGTGTTTTATCTGTACGAAACTTGGTTTATATAGTAATTGATGTATGGCTAGTCGACTGGTGGTGGTTTGGTGCGCCTCTAGCGCCACCAGGTGTGTAGACACGGTACTGCACTTTATTTTTTAGATTTGTTTTTTTTTAACAGGGGTCTATTTTATAAATTGCTGTTGTATCTAGGGTTATTTTATATAGGGGTGGTCTATCCTGGTATATTTTGGGTAGGGTCTGTGTAGGTCCCGCCAGTGGTCAGTGTTTTTTGGTTTTGTTTTCTGTTTTTTTGTGCAGGTGGTGGGTAGGTTTAGCTGGTTAGGTGAGGTAGCGTGCCAGGCCTTTGGCCTTTGACCCTGCATCCATGCAGACGCCCTGACGCAAACTGAACTTGAGTTTTCCCCCAGCTGTTCACCTGTCAATGCAAAATGGTTGCATTTGCCGTGCATATCAGCACGAGTGCTGAAACAGCACCAATGCTGACAGGTAAGTGTCTATTTCTATAGATAGATTGATGGATGGAGTGATGGATGGATGGATGGATGGATGGATGGATGGATGGATGGATGGATGGATGGATGGATAGATAGGTACATGAGTTGAAACAACTTTTTGTTAAAAAAAATGTTTTTGTTAAAAAAAATGTTTTTGTTTGAAAAAGTGAATGTTTTTTAGGCCTGTGTTACATTGATGGATGGAGTGATGGAGTGATGGATGGATGGATGGATGGATGGATAGATAGATGAATAGATGAATATATAGATACATGAGTTTAAACCACTTTTTGTTAAAAAAAATATGTTTTTGTTTGAAAAAGTGAATGTTTTTAGGCCTGTGTTATACATGGATGGATGGAGTGATGGATGGATGGATGGATAGATAGATAAATAGATAGATAGATGAATAGATGAATATATAGATACATGAGTTTAAACAACTTTTTGTTAAAAAAAAAAAAGTTTTTGTTTGAAAAAGTGAATGTTTTTAGGCCTGTGTTATACATGGATGGATGGAGTGATGGAGTGATGGAGTGATGGATGGATGGATGGATGGATGGATAGATAGATGGATAGATGGATAGATGGATAGATGGATAGATGAGTTTGATCGACTGTTTGTTCATATTTTTTTATTGTTTTGTGTTAAATATTGAAAGTAGTCTTTGGACTAATGGTTAGTTTGGGTTTAGGGTTAGTTTGAGGCTATGGTTAGGTTAGGGTTAAAATGGCATATAGGTAGGGAGGTAAAAACGACTTTCACCCTCATTAGTAACCACCCTCATTTGCATAAAGGGCATCTGATTGGCCGAATCTTAACTGTCCATATATCTGCAACGGTGTGTTTTATCTGTACGAAACTTGGTTTATATAGTAATTGATGTATGGCTAGTCGACTGGTGGTGGTTTGGTGCGCCTCTAGCGCCACCAGGTGTGTAGACACGGTACTGCACTTTATTTTTTAGATTTGTTTTTTTTTAACAGGGGTCTATTTTATAAATTGCTGTTGTATCTAGGGTTATTTTATATAGGGGTGGTCTATCCTGGTATATTTTGGGTAGGGTCTGTGTAGGTCCCGCCAGTGGTCAGTGTTTTTTGGTTTTGTTTTCTGTTTTTTTGTGCAGGTGGTGGGTAGGTTTAGCTGGTTAGGTGAGGTAGCGTGCCAGGCCTTTGGCCTTTGACCCTGCATCCATGCAGACGCCCTGACGCAAACTGAACTTGAGTTTTCCCCCAGCTGTTCACCTGTCAATGCAAAATGGTTGCATTTGCCGTGCATATCAGCACGAGTGCTGAAACAGCACCAATGCTGACAGGTAAGTGTCTATTTCTATAGATAGATTGATGGATGGAGTGATGGATGGATGGATGGATGGATGGATGGATGGATGGATGGATGGATGGATGGATGGATAGATAGGTACATGAGTTGAAACAACTTTTTGTTAAAAAAAATGTTTTTGTTAAAAAAAATGTTTTTGTTTGAAAAAGTGAATGTTTTTTAGGCCTGTGTTACATTGATGGATGGAGTGATGGAGTGATGGATGGATGGATGGATGGATGGATAGATAGATGAATAGATGAATATATAGATACATGAGTTTAAACCACTTTTTGTTAAAAAAAATATGTTTTTGTTTGAAAAAGTGAATGTTTTTAGGCCTGTGTTATACATGGATGGATGGAGTGATGGATGGATGGATGGATGGATGGATAGATAGATAAATAGATAGATAGATGAATAGATGAATATATAGATACATGAGTTTAAACAACTTTTTGTTAAAAAAAAAAAAGTTTTTGTTTGAAAAAGTGAATGTTTTTAGGCCTGTGTTATACATGGATGGATGGAGTGATGGAGTGATGGAGTGATGGATGGATGGATGGATAGATAGATGGATAGATGGATAGATGGATAGATGGATAGATGAGTTTGATCGACTGTTTGTTCATATTTTTTTATTGTTTTGTGTTAAATATTGAAAGTAGTCTTTGGACTAATGGTTAGTTTGGGTTTAGGGTTAGTTTGAGGCTATGGTTAGGTTAGGGTTAAAATGGCATATAGGTAGGGAGGTAAAAACGACTTTCACCCTCATTAGTAACCACCCTCATTTGCATAAAGGGCATCTGATTGGCCGAATCTTAACTGTCCATATATCTGCAACGGTGTGTTTTATCTGTACGAAACTTGGTTTATATAGTAATTGATGTATGGCTAGTCGACTGGTGGTGGTTTGGTGCGCCTCTAGCGCCACCAGGTGTGTAGACACGGTACTGCACTTTATTTTTTAGATTTGTTTTTTTTTAACAGGGGTCTATTTTATAAATTGCTGTTGTATCTAGGGTTATTTTATATAGGGGTGGTCTATCCTGGTATATTTTGGGTAGGGTCTGTGTAGGTCCCGCCAGTGGTCAGTGTTTTTTGGTTTTGTTTTCTGTTTTTTTGTGCAGGTGGTGGGTAGGTTTAGCTGGTTAGGTGAGGTAGCGTGCCAGGCCTTTGGCCTTTGACCCTGCATCCATGCAGACGCCCTGACGCAAACTGAACTTGAGTTTTCCCCCAGCTGTTCACCTGTCAATGCAAAATGGTTGGTTAGGGTTAGGGTTAGGGTTAGAGTTAGGGTTAGGGTTAGGGTTAGAGTGTTAGGGTTAGAGTTAGGGTTAGGGTTAGGGTTAGAGTTAGGTAGGGAGGTAAAAACGACTTTCACCCTCATTAGTAACCACCCTCATTTGCATAAAGGGCATCTGATTGGCCGAATCTTAACTGTCCATATATCTGCAACGGTGTGTTTTATCTGTACGAAACTTGGTTTATATAGTAATTGATGTATGGCTAGTCGACTGGTGGTGGTTTGGTGCGCCTCTAGCGCCACCAGGTGTGTAGACACGGTACTGCACTTTATTTTTTAGATTTGTTTTTTTTTAACAGGGGTCTATTTTATAAATTGCTGTTGTATCTAGGGTTATTTTATATAGGGGTGGTCTATCCTGGTATATTTTGGGTAGGGTCTGTGTAGGTCCCGCCAGTGGTCAGTGTTTTTTGGTTTTGTTTTCTGTTTTTTTGTGCAGGTGGTGGGTAGGTTTAGCTGGTTAGGTGAGGTAGCGTGCCAGGCCTTTGGCCTTTGACCCTGCATCCATGCAGACGCCCTGACGCAAACTGAACTTGAGTTTTCCCCCAGCTGTTCACCTGTCAATGCAAAATGGTTGCATTTGCCGTGCATATCAGCACGAGTGCTGAAACAGCACCAATGCTGACAGGTAAGTGTCTATTTCTATAGATAGATTGATGGATGGAGTGATGGATGGATGGATGGATGGATGGATGGATGGATGGATGGATGGATGGATGGATGGATGGATGGATGGATGGATAGATAGGTACATGAGTTGAAACAACTTTTTGTTAAAAAAAATGTTTTTGTTAAAAAAAATGTTTTTGTTTGAAAAAGTGAATGTTTTTTAGGCCTGTGTTACATTGATGGATGGAGTGATGGAGTGATGGATGGATGGATGGATGGATGGATAGATAGATGAATAGATGAATATATAGATACATGAGTTTAAACCACTTTTTGTTAAAAAAAATATGTTTTTGTTTGAAAAAGTGAATGTTTTTAGGCCTGTGTTATACATGGATGGATGGAGTGATGGAGTGATGGATGGATGGATGGATGGATGGATGGATAGATAGATAAATAGATAGATAGATGAATAGATGAATATATAGATACATGAGTTTAAACAACTTTTTGTTAAAAAAAAAAAAGTTTTTGTTTGAAAAAGTGAATGTTTTTAGGCCTGTGTTATACATGGATGGATGGAGTGATGGAGTGATGGAGTGATGGATGGATGGATGGATAGATAGATGGATAGATGGATAGATGGATAGATGGATAGATGAGTTTGATCGACTGTTTGTTCATATTTTTTTATTGTTTTGTGTTAAATATTGAAAGTAGTCTTTGGACTAATGGTTAGTTTGGGTTTAGGGTTAGTTTGAGGCTATGGTTAGGTTAGGGTTAAAATGGCATATAGGTAGGGAGGTAAAAACGACTTTCACCCTCATTAGTAACCACCCTCATTTGCATAAAGGGCATCTGATTGGCCGAATCTTAACTGTCCATATATCTGCAACGGTGTGTTTTATCTGTACGAAACTTGGTTTATATAGTAATTGATGTATGGCTAGTCGACTGGTGGTGGTTTGGTGCGCCTCTAGCGCCACCAGGTGTGTAGACACGGTACTGCACTTTATTTTTTAGATTTGTTTTTTTTTAACAGGGGTCTATTTTATAAATTGCTGTTGTATCTAGGGTTATTTTATATAGGGGTGGTCTATCCTGGTATATTTTGGGTAGGGTCTGTGTAGGTCCCGCCAGTGGTCAGTGTTTTTTGGTTTTGTTTTCTGTTTTTTTGTGCAGGTGGTGGGTAGGTTTAGCTGGTTAGGTGAGGTAGCGTGCCAGGCCTTTGGCCTTTGACCCTGCATCCATGCAGACGCCCTGACGCAAACTGAACTTGAGTTTTCCCCCAGCTGTTCACCTGTCAATGCAAAATGGTTGCATTTGCCGTGCATATCAGCACGAGTGCTGAAACAGCACCAATGCTGACAGGTAAGTGTCTATTTCTATAGATAGATTGATGGATGGAGTGATGGATGGATGGATGGATGGATGGATGGATGGATGGATGGATGGATGGATGGATGGATGGATGGATAGATAGGTACATGAGTTGAAACAACTTTTTGTTAAAAAAAATGTTTTTGTTAAAAAAAATGTTTTTGTTTGAAAAAGTGAATGTTTTTTAGGCCTGTGTTACATTGATGGATGGAGTGATGGAGTGATGGATGGATGGATGGATGGATGGATAGATAGATGAATAGATGAATATATAGATACATGAGTTTAAACCACTTTTTGTTAAAAAAAATATGTTTTTGTTTGAAAAAGTGAATGTTTTTAGGCCTGTGTTATACATGGATGGATGGAGTGATGGAGTGATGGATGGATGGATGGATGGATGGATGGATAGATAGATAAATAGATAGATAGATGAATAGATGAATATATAGATACATGAGTTTAAACAACTTTTTGTTAAAAAAAAAAAAGTTTTTGTTTGAAAAAGTGAATGTTTTTAGGCCTGTGTTATACATGGATGGATGGAGTGATGGAGTGATGGAGTGATGGATGGATGGATGGATAGATAGATGGATAGATGGATAGATGGATAGATGGATAGATGAGTTTGATCGACTGTTTGTTCATATTTTTTTATTGTTTTGTGTTAAATATTGAAAGTAGTCTTTGGACTAATGGTTAGTTTGGGTTTAGGGTTAGTTTGAGGCTATGGTTAGGTTAGGGTTAAAATGGCATATAGGTAGGGAGGTAAAAACGACTTTCACCCTCATTAGTAACCACCCTCATTTGCATAAAGGGCATCTGATTGGCCGAATCTTAACTGTCCATATATCTGCAACGGTGTGTTTTATCTGTACGAAACTTGGTTTATATAGTAATTGATGTATGGCTAGTCGACTGGTGGTGGTTTGGTGCGCCTCTAGCGCCACCAGGTGTGTAGACACGGTACTGCACTTTATTTTTTAGATTTGTTTTTTTTTAACAGGGGTCTATTTTATAAATTGCTGTTGTATCTAGGGTTATTTTATATAGGGGTGGTCTATCCTGGTATATTTTGGGTAGGGTCTGTGTAGGTCCCGCCAGTGGTCAGTGTTTTTTGGTTTTGTTTTCTGTTAGGGTTAGGGTTAGGGTTAGGGTTAGGGTTAGGTAGGGAGGTAAAAACGACTTTCACCCTCATTAGTAACCACCCTCATTTGCATAAAGGGCATCTGATTGGCCGAATCTTAACTGTCCATATATCTGCAACGGTGTGTTTTATCTGTACGAAACTTGGTTTATATAGTAATTGATGTATGGCTAGTCGACTGGTGGTGGTTTGGTGCGCCTCTAGCGCCACCAGGTGTGTAGACACGGTACTGCACTTTATTTTTTAGATTTGTTTTTTTTTAACAGGGGTCTATTTTATAAATTGCTGTTGTATCTAGGGTTATTTTATATAGGGGTGGTCTATCCTGGTATATTTTGGGTAGGGTCTGTGTAGGTCCCGCCAGTGGTCAGTGTTTTTTGGTTTTGTTTTCTGTTTTTTTGTGCAGGTGGTGGGTAGGTTTAGCTGGTTAGGTGAGGTAGCGTGCCAGGCCTTTGGCCTTTGACCCTGCATCCATGCAGACGCCCTGACGCAAACTGAACTTGAGTTTTCCCCCAGCTGTTCACCTGTCAATGCAAAATGGTTGCATTTGCCGTGCATATCAGCACGAGTGCTGAAACAGCACCAATGCTGACAGGTAAGTGTCTATTTCTATAGATAGATTGATGGATGGAGTGATGGATGGATGGATGGATGGATGGATGGATGGATGGATGGATGGATGGATGGATGGATGGATGGATAGATAGGTACATGAGTTGAAACAACTTTTTGTTAAAAAAAATGTTTTTGTTAAAAAAAATGTTTTTGTTTGAAAAAGTGAATGTTTTTTAGGCCTGTGTTACATTGATGGATGGAGTGATGGAGTGATGGATGGATGGATGGATGGATGGATAGATAGATGAATAGATGAATATATAGATACATGAGTTTAAACCACTTTTTGTTAAAAAAAATATGTTTTTGTTTGAAAAAGTGAATGTTTTTAGGCCTGTGTTATACATGGATGGATGGAGTGATGGATGGATGGATGGATGGATGGATAGATAGATAAATAGATAGATAGATGAATAGATGAATATATAGATACATGAGTTTAAACAACTTTTTGTTAAAAAAAAAAAAGTTTTTGTTTGAAAAAGTGAATGTTTTTAGGCCTGTGTTATACATGGATGGATGGAGTGATGGAGTGATGGAGTGATGGATGGATGGATGGATAGATAGATGGATAGATGGATAGATGGATAGATGGATAGATGAGTTTGATCGACTGTTTGTTCATATTTTTTTATTGTTTTGTGTTAAATATTGAAAGTAGTCTTTGGACTAATGGTTAGTTTGGGTTTAGGGTTAGTTTGAGGCTATGGTTAGGTTAGGGTTAAAATGGCATATAGGTAGGGAGGTAAAAACGACTTTCACCCTCATTAGTAACCACCCTCATTTGCATAAAGGGCATCTGATTGGCCGAATCTTAACTGTCCATATATCTGCAACGGTGTGTTTTATCTGTACGAAACTTGGTTTATATAGTAATTGATGTATGGCTAGTCGACTGGTGGTGGTTTGGTGCGCCTCTAGCGCCACCAGGTGTGTAGACACGGTACTGCACTTTATTTTTTAGATTTGTTTTTTTTTAACAGGGGTCTATTTTATAAATTGCTGTTGTATCTAGGGTTATTTTATATAGGGGTGGTCTATCCTGGTATATTTTGGGTAGGGTCTGTGTAGGTCCCGCCAGTGGTCAGTGTTTTTTGGTTTTGTTTTCTGTTTTTTTGTGCAGGTGGTGGGTAGGTTTAGCTGGTTAGGTGAGGTAGCGTGCCAGGCCTTTGGCCTTTGACCCTGCATCCATGCAGACGCCCTGACGCAAACTGAACTTGAGTTTTCCCCCAGCTGTTCACCTGTCAATGCAAAATGGTTGCATTTGCCGTGCATATCAGCACGAGTGCTGAAACAGCACCAATGCTGACAGGTAAGTGTCTATTTCTATAGATAGATTGATGGATGGAGTGATGGATGGATGGATGGATGGATGGATGGATGGATGGATGGATGGATGGATGGATGGATGGATGGATAGATAGGTACATGAGTTGAAACAACTTTTTGTTAAAAAAAATGTTTTTGTTAAAAAAAATGTTTTTGTTTGAAAAAGTGAATGTTTTTTAGGCCTGTGTTACATTGATGGATGGAGTGATGGAGTGATGGATGGATGGATGGATGGATGGATAGATAGATGAATAGATGAATATATAGATACATGAGTTTAAACCACTTTTTGTTAAAAAAAATATGTTTTTGTTTGAAAAAGTGAATGTTTTTAGGCCTGTGTTATACATGGATGGATGGAGTGATGGATGGATGGATGGATGGATGGATAGATAGATAAATAGATAGATAGATGAATAGATGAATATATAGATACATGAGTTTAAACAACTTTTTGTTAAAAAAAAAAAAGTTTTTGTTTGAAAAAGTGAATGTTTTTAGGCCTGTGTTATACATGGATGGATGGAGTGATGGAGTGATGGAGTGATGGATGGATGGATGGATAGATAGATGGATAGATGGATAGATGGATAGATGGATAGATGAGTTTGATCGACTGTTTGTTCATATTTTTTTATTGTTTTGTGTTAAATATTGAAAGTAGTCTTTGGACTAATGGTTAGTTTGGGTTTAGGGTTAGTTTGAGGCTATGGTTAGGTTAGGGTTAAAATGGCATATAGGTAGGGAGGTAAAAACGACTTTCACCCTCATTAGTAACCACCCTCATTTGCATAAAGGGCATCTGATTGGCCGAATCTTAACTGTCCATATATCTGCAACGGTGTGTTTTATCTGTACGAAACTTGGTTTATATAGTAATTGATGTATGGCTAGTCGACTGGTGGTGGTTTGGTGCGCCTCTAGCGCCACCAGGTGTGTAGACACGGTACTGCACTTTATTTTTTAGATTTGTTTTTTTTTAACAGGGGTCTATTTTATAAATTGCTGTTGTATCTAGGGTTATTTTATATAGGGGTGGTCTATCCTGGTATATTTTGGGTAGGGTCTGTGTAGGTCCCGCCAGTGGTCAGTGTTTTTTGGTTTTGTTTTCTGTTTTTTTGTGCAGGTGGTGGGTAGGTTTAGCTGGTTAGGTGAGGTAGCGTGCCAGGCCTTTGGCCTTTGACCCTGCATCCATGCAGACGCCCTGACGCAAACTGAACTTGAGTTTTCCCCCAGCTGTTCACCTGTCAATGCAAAATGGTTGCATTTGCCGTGCATATCAGCACGAGTGCTGAAACAGCACCAATGCTGACAGGTAAGTGTCTATTTCTATAGATAGATTGATGGATGGAGTGATGGATGGATGGATGGATGGATGGATGGATGGATGGATGGATGGATGGATGGATGGATGGATGGATGGATAGATAGGTACATGAGTTGAAACAACTTTTTGTTAAAAAAAAAGTTTTTGTTAAAAAAAATGTTTTTGTTTGAAAAAGTGAATGTTTTTTAGGCCTGTGTTACATTGATGGATGGAGTGATGGAGTGATGGATGGATGGATGGATGGATGGATAGATGAATAGATGAATATATAGATACATGAGTTTAAACCACTTTTTGTTAAAAAAAATATGTTTTTGTTTGAAAAAGTGAATGTTTTTAGGCCTGTGTTATACATGGATGGATGGAGTGATGGATGGATGGATGGATGGATGGATAGATAGATAAATAGATAGATAGATGAATAGATGAATATATAGATACATGAGTTTAAACAACTTTTTGTTAAAAAAAAAAAAGTTTTTGTTTGAAAAAGTGAATGTTTTTAGGCCTGTGTTATACATGGATGGATGGAGTGATGGAGTGATGGAGTGATGGATGGATGGATGGATAGATAGATGGATAGATGGATAGATGGATAGATGGATAGATGAGTTTGATCGACTGTTTGTTCATATTTTTTTATTGTTTTGTGTTAAATATTGAAAGTAGTCTTTGGACTAATGGTTAGTTTGGGTTTAGGGTTAGTTTGAGGCTATGGTTAGGTTAGGGTTAAAATGGCATATAGGTAGGGAGGTAAAAACGACTTTCACCCTCATTAGTAACCACCCTCATTTGCATAAAGGGCATCTGATTGGCCGAATCTTAACTGTCCATATATCTGCAACGGTGTGTTTTATCTGTACGAAACTTGGTTTATATAGTAATTGATGTATGGCTAGTCGACTGGTGGTGGTTTGGTGCGCCTCTAGCGCCACCAGGTGTGTAGACACGGTACTGCACTTTATTTTTTAGATTTGTTTTTTTTTAACAGGGGTCTATTTTATAAATTGCTGTTGTATCTAGGGTTATTTTATATAGGGGTGGTCTATCCTGGTATATTTTGGGTAGGGTCTGTGTAGGTCCCGCCAGTGGTCAGTGTTTTTTGGTTTTGTTTTCTGTTTTTTTGTGCAGGTGGTGGGTAGGTTTAGCTGGTTAGGTGAGGTAGCGTGCCAGGCCTTTGGCCTTTGACCCTGCATCCATGCAGACGCCCTGACGCAAACTGAACTTGAGTTTTCCCCCAGCTGTTCACCTGTCAATGCAAAATGGTTGCATTTGCCGTGCATATCAGCACGAGTGCTGAAACAGCACCAATGCTGACAGGTAAGTGTCTATTTCTATAGATAGATTGATGGATGGAGTGATGGATGGATGGATGGATGGATGGATGGATGGATGGATGGATGGATGGATGGATGGATGGAT
The DNA here is from genome assembly GCF_965113295.1 of Leuciscus leuciscus. Taxonomy (NCBI): domain Eukaryota; kingdom Metazoa; phylum Chordata; class Actinopteri; order Cypriniformes; family Leuciscidae; genus Leuciscus; species Leuciscus leuciscus. The sequence continues at coordinate 61,572 of NW_028118441.1, forward strand.
GGATAGATAGGTACATGAGTTGAAACAACTTTTTGTTAAAAAAAATGTTTTTGTTAAAAAAAATGTTTTTGTTTGAAAAAGTGAATGTTTTTTAGGCCTGTGTTACATTGATGGATGGAGTGATGGAGTGATGGATGGATGGATGGATGGATGGATAGATAGATGAATAGATGAATATATAGATACATGAGTTTAAACCACTTTTTGTTAAAAAAAATATGTTTTTGTTTGAAAAAGTGAATGTTTTTAGGCCTGTGTTATACATGGATGGATGGAGTGATGGAGTGATGGATGGATGGATGGATGGATGGATGGATAGATAGATAAATAGATAGATAGATGAATAGATGAATATATAGATACATGAGTTTAAACAACTTTTTGTTAAAAAAAAAAAAGTTTTTGTTTGAAAAAGTGAATGTTTTTAGGCCTGTGTTATACATGGATGGATGGAGTGATGGAGTGATGGAGTGATGGATGGATGGATGGATAGATAGATGGATAGATGGATAGATGGATAGATGGATAGATGAGTTTGATCGACTGTTTGTTCATATTTTTTTATTGTTTTGTGTTAAATATTGAAAGTAGTCTTTGGACTAATGGTTAGTTTGGGTTTAGGGTTAGTTTGAGGCTATGGTTAGGTTAGGGTTAAAATGGCATATAGGTAGGGAGGTAAAAACGACTTTCACCCTCATTAGTAACCACCCTCATTTGCATAAAGGGCATCTGATTGGCCGAATCTTAACTGTCCATATATCTGCAACGGTGTGTTTTATCTGTACGAAACTTGGTTTATATAGTAATTGATGTATGGCTAGTCGACTGGTGGTGGTTTGGTGCGCCTCTAGCGCCACCAGGTGTGTAGACACGGTACTGCACTTTATTTTTTAGATTTGTTTTTTTTTAACAGGGGTCTATTTTATAAATTGCTGTTGTATCTAGGGTTATTTTATATAGGGGTGGTCTATCCTGGTATATTTTGGGTAGGGTCTGTGTAGGTCCCGCCAGTGGTCAGTGTTTTTTGGTTTTGTTTTCTGTTTTTTTGTGCAGGTGGTGGGTAGGTTTAGCTGGTTAGGTGAGGTAGCGTGCCAGGCCTTTGGCCTTTGACCCTGCATCCATGCAGACGCCCTGACGCAAACTGAACTTGAGTTTTCCCCCAGCTGTTCACCTGTCAATGCAAAATGGTTGCATTTGCCGTGCATATCAGCACGAGTGCTGAAACAGCACCAATGCTGACAGGTAAGTGTCTATTTCTATAGATAGATTGATGGATGGAGTGATGGATGGATGGATGGATGGATGGATGGATGGATGGATGGATGGATGGATGGATGGATGGATGGATAGATAGGTACATGAGTTGAAACAACTTTTTGTTAAAAAAAATGTTTTTGTTAAAAAAAATGTTTTTGTTTGAAAAAGTGAATGTTTTTTAGGCCTGTGTTACATTGATGGATGGAGTGATGGAGTGATGGATGGATGGATGGATGGATGGATAGATAGATGAATAGATGAATATATAGATACATGAGTTTAAACCACTTTTTGTTAAAAAAAATATGTTTTTGTTTGAAAAAGTGAATGTTTTTAGGCCTGTGTTATACATGGATGGATGGAGTGATGGATGGATGGATGGATGGATGGATAGATAGATAAATAGATAGATAGATGAATAGATGAATATATAGATACATGAGTTTAAACAACTTTTTGTTAAAAAAAAAAAAGTTTTTGTTTGAAAAAGTGAATGTTTTTAGGCCTGTGTTATACATGGATGGATGGAGTGATGGAGTGATGGAGTGATGGATGGATGGATGGATAGATAGATGGATAGATGGATAGATGGATAGATGGATAGATGAGTTTGATCGACTGTTTGTTCATATTTTTTTATTGTTTTGTGTTAAATATTGAAAGTAGTCTTTGGACTAATGGTTAGTTTGGGTTTAGGGTTAGTTTGAGGCTATGGTTAGGTTAGGGTTAAAATGGCATATAGGTAGGGAGGTAAAAACGACTTTCACCCTCATTAGTAACCACCCTCATTTGCATAAAGGGCATCTGATTGGCCGAATCTTAACTGTCCATATATCTGCAACGGTGTGTTTTATCTGTACGAAACTTGGTTTATATAGTAATTGATGTATGGCTAGTCGACTGGTGGTGGTTTGGTGCGCCTCTAGCGCCACCAGGTGTGTAGACACGGTACTGCACTTTATTTTTTAGATTTGTTTTTTTTTAACAGGGGTCTATTTTATAAATTGCTGTTGTATCTAGGGTTATTTTATATAGGGGTGGTCTATCCTGGTATATTTTGGGTAGGGTCTGTGTAGGTCCCGCCAGTGGTCAGTGTTTTTTGGTTTTGTTTTCTGTTTTTTTGTGCAGGTGGTGGGTAGGTTTAGCTGGTTAGGTGAGGTAGCGTGCCAGGCCTTTGGCCTTTGACCCTGCATCCATGCAGACGCCCTGACGCAAACTGAACTTGAGTTTTCCCCCAGCTGTTCACCTGTCAATGCAAAATGGTTGCATTTGCCGTGCATATCAGCACGAGTGCTGAAACAGCACCAATGCTGACAGGTAAGTGTCTATTTCTATAGATAGATTGATGGATGGAGTGATGGATGGATGGATGGATGGATGGATGGATGGATGGATGGATGGATGGATGGATGGATGGATGGATGGATAGATAGGTACATGAGTTGAAACAACTTTTTGTTAAAAAAAATGTTTTTGTTAAAAAAAATGTTTTTGTTTGAAAAAGTGAATGTTTTTTAGGCCTGTGTTACATTGATGGATGGAGTGATGGAGTGATGGATGGATGGATGGATGGATAGATAGATGAATAGATGAATATATAGATACATGAGTTTAAACCACTTTTTGTTAAAAAAAATATGTTTTTGTTTGAAAAAGTGAATGTTTTTAGGCCTGTGTTATACATGGATGGATGGAGTGATGGATGGATGGATGGATGGATGGATAGATAGATAAATAGATAGATAGATGAATAGATGAATATATAGATACATGAGTTTAAACAACTTTTTGTTAAAAAAAAAAAAGTTTTTGTTTGAAAAAGTGAATGTTTTTAGGCCTGTGTTATACATGGATGGATGGAGTGATGGAGTGATGGAGTGATGGATGGATGGATGGATAGATAGATGGATAGATGGATAGATGGATAGATGGATAGATGAGTTTGATCGACTGTTTGTTCATATTTTTTTATTGTTTTGTGTTAAATATTGAAAGTAGTCTTTGGACTAATGGTTAGTTTGGGTTTAGGGTTAGTTTGGGGCTATGGTTAGGTTAGGGTTAAAATGGCATATAGGTAGGGAGGTAAAAACGACTTTCACCCTCATTAGTAACCACCCTCATTTGCATAAAGGGCATCTGATTGGCCGAATCTTAACTGTCCATATATCTGCAACGGTGTGTTTTATCTGTACGAAACTTGGTTTATATAGTAATTGATGTATGGCTAGTCGACTGGTGGTGGTTTGGTGCGCCTCTAGCGCCACCAGGTGTGTAGACACGGTACTGCACTTTATTTTTTAGATTTGTTTTTTTTTAACAGGGGTCTATTTTATAAATTGCTGTTGTATCTAGGGTTATTTTATATAGGGGTGGTCTATCCTGGTATATTTTGGGTAGGGTCTGTGTAGGTCCCGCCAGTGGTCAGTGTTTTTTGGTTTTGTTTTCTGTTTTTTTGTGCAGGTGGTGGGTAGGTTTAGCTGGTTAGGTGAGGTAGCGTGCCAGGCCTTTGGCCTTTGACCCTGCATCCATGCAGACGCCCTGACGCAAACTGAACTTGAGTTTTCCCCCAGCTGTTCACCTGTCAATGCAAAATGGTTGCATTTGCCGTGCATATCAGCACGAGTGCTGAAACAGCACCAATGCTGACAGGTAAGTGTCTATTTCTATAGATAGATTGATGGATGGAGTGATGGATGGATGGATGGATGGATGGATGGATGGATGGATGGATGGATGGATGGATGGATGGATGGATGGATGGATAGATAGGTACATGAGTTGAAACAACTTTTTGTTAAAAAAAATGTTTTTGTTAAAAAAAATGTTTTTGTTTGAAAAAGTGAATGTTTTTTAGGCCTGTGTTACATTGATGGATGGAGTGATGGAGTGATGGATGGATGGATGGATGGATGGATAGATAGATGAATAGATGAATATATAGATACATGAGTTTAAACCACTTTTTGTTAAAAAAAATATGTTTTTGTTTGAAAAAGTGAATGTTTTTAGGCCTGTGTTATACATGGATGGATGGAGTGATGGAGTGATGGATGGATGGATGGATGGATGGATGGATAGATAGATAAATAGATAGATAGATGAATAGATGAATATATAGATACATGAGTTTAAACAACTTTTTGTTAAAAAAAAAAAAGTTTTTGTTTGAAAAAGTGAATGTTTTTAGGCCTGTGTTATACATGGATGGATGGAGTGATGGAGTGATGGAGTGATGGATGGATGGATGGATAGATAGATGGATAGATGGATAGATGGATAGATGGATAGATGAGTTTGATCGACTGTTTGTTCATATTTTTTTATTGTTTTGTGTTAAATATTGAAAGTAGTCTTTGGACTAATGGTTAGTTTGGGTTTAGGGTTAGTTTGAGGCTATGGTTAGGTTAGGGTTAAAATGGCATATAGGTAGGGAGGTAAAAACGACTTTCACCCTCATTAGTAACCACCCTCATTTGCATAAAGGGCATCTGATTGGCCGAATCTTAACTGTCCATATATCTGCAACGGTGTGTTTTATCTGTACGAAACTTGGTTTATATAGTAATTGATGTATGGCTAGTCGACTGGTGGTGGTTTGGTGCGCCTCTAGCGCCACCAGGTGTGTAGACACGGTACTGCACTTTATTTTTTAGATTTGTTTTTTTTTAACAGGGGTCTATTTTATAAATTGCTGTTGTATCTAGGGTTATTTTATATAGGGGTGGTCTATCCTGGTATATTTTGGGTAGGGTCTGTGTAGGTCCCGCCAGTGGTCAGTGTTTTTTGGTTTTGTTTTCTGTTTTTTTGTGCAGGTGGTGGGTAGGTTTAGCTGGTTAGGTGAGGTAGCGTGCCAGGCCTTTGGCCTTTGACCCTGCATCCATGCAGACGCCCTGACGCAAACTGAACTTGAGTTTTCCCCCAGCTGTTCACCTGTCAATGCAAAATGGTTGCATTTGCCGTGCATATCAGCACGAGTGCTGAAACAGCACCAATGCTGACAGGTAAGTGTCTATTTCTATAGATAGATTGATGGATGGAGTGATGGATGGATGGATGGATGGATGGATGGATGGATGGATGGATGGATGGATGGATGGATGGATGGATAGATAGGTACATGAGTTGAAACAACTTTTTGTTAAAAAAAATGTTTTTGTTAAAAAAAATGTTTTTGTTTGAAAAAGTGAATGTTTTTTAGGCCTGTGTTACATTGATGGATGGAGTGATGGAGTGATGGATGGATGGATGGATGGATGGATAGATAGATGAATAGATGAATATATAGATACATGAGTTTAAACCACTTTTTGTTAAAAAAAATATGTTTTTGTTTGAAAAAGTGAATGTTTTTAGGCCTGTGTTATACATGGATGGATGGAGTGATGGAGTGATGGATGGATGGATGGATGGATGGATGGATAGATAGATAAATAGATAGATAGATGAATAGATGAATATATAGATACATGAGTTTAAACAACTTTTTGTTAAAAAAAAAAAAGTTTTTGTTTGAAAAAGTGAATGTTTTTAGGCCTGTGTTATACATGGATGGATGGAGTGATGGAGTGATGGAGTGATGGATGGATGGATGGATAGATAGATGGATAGATGGATAGATGGATAGATGGATAGATGAGTTTGATCGACTGTTTGTTCATATTTTTTTATTGTTTTGTGTTAAATATTGAAAGTAGTCTTTGGACTAATGGTTAGTTTGGGTTTAGGGTTAGTTTGAGGCTATGGTTAGGTTAGGGTTAAAATGGCATATAGGTAGGGAGGTAAAAACGACTTTCACCCTCATTAGTAACCACCCTCATTTGCATAAAGGGCATCTGATTGGCCGAATCTTAACTGTCCATATATCTGCAACGGTGTGTTTTATCTGTACGAAACTTGGTTTATATAGTAATTGATGTATGGCTAGTCGACTGGTGGTGGTTTGGTGCGCCTCTAGCGCCACCAGGTGTGTAGACACGGTACTGCACTTTATTTTTTAGATTTGTTTTTTTTTAACAGGGGTCTATTTTATAAATTGCTGTTGTATCTAGGGTTATTTTATATAGGGGTGGTCTATCCTGGTATATTTTGGGTAGGGTCTGTGTAGGTCCCGCCAGTGGTCAGTGTTTTTTGGTTTTGTTTTCTGTTAGGGTTAGGGTTAGGGTTAGGGTTAGGGTTAGGTAGGGAGGTAAAAACGACTTTCACCCTCATTAGTAACCACCCTCATTTGCATAAAGGGCATCTGATTGGCCGAATCTTAACTGTCCATATATCTGCAACGGTGTGTTTTATCTGTACGAAACTTGGTTTATATAGTAATTGATGTATGGCTAGTCGACTGGTGGTGGTTTGGTGCGCCTCTAGCGCCACCAGGTGTGTAGACACGGTACTGCACTTTATTTTTTAGATTTGTTTTTTTTTAACAGGGGTCTATTTTATAAATTGCTGTTGTATCTAGGGTTATTTTATATAGGGGTGGTCTATCCTGGTATATTTTGGGTAGGGTCTGTGTAGGTCCCGCCAGTGGTCAGTGTTTTTTGGTTTTGTTTTCTGTTTTTTTGTGCAGGTGGTGGGTAGGTTTAGCTGGTTAGGTGAGGTAGCGTGCCAGGCCTTTGGCCTTTGACCCTGCATCCATGCAGACGCCCTGACGCAAACTGAACTTGAGTTTTCCCCCAGCTGTTCACCTGTCAATGCAAAATGGTTGCATTTGCCGTGCATATCAGCACGAGTGCTGAAACAGCACCAATGCTGACAGGTAAGTGTCTATTTCTATAGATAGATTGATGGATGGAGTGATGGATGGATGGATGGATGGATGGATGGATGGATGGATGGATGGATGGATGGATGGATGGATGGATAGATAGGTACATGAGTTGAAACAACTTTTTGTTAAAAAAAATGTTTTTGTTAAAAAAAATGTTTTTGTTTGAAAAAGTGAATGTTTTTTAGGCCTGTGTTACATTGATGGATGGAGTGATGGAGTGATGGATGGATGGATGGATGGATGGATAGATAGATGAATAGATGAATATATAGATACATGAGTTTAAACCACTTTTTGTTAAAAAAAATATGTTTTTGTTTGAAAAAGTGAATGTTTTTAGGCCTGTGTTATACATGGATGGATGGAGTGATGGATGGATGGATGGATGGATGGATAGATAGATAAATAGATAGATAGATGAATAGATGAATATATAGATACATGAGTTTAAACAACTTTTTGTTAAAAAAAAAAAAGTTTTTGTTTGAAAAAGTGAATGTTTTTAGGCCTGTGTTATACATGGATGGATGGAGTGATGGAGTGATGGAGTGATGGATGGATGGATGGATAGATAGATGGATAGATGGATAGATGGATAGATGGATAGATGAGTTTGATCGACTGTTTGTTCATATTTTTTTATTGTTTTGTGTTAAATATTGAAAGTAGTCTTTGGACTAATGGTTAGTTTGGGTTTAGGGTTAGTTTGAGGCTATGGTTAGGTTAGGGTTAAAATGGCATATAGGTAGGGAGGTAAAAACGACTTTCACCCTCATTAGTAACCACCCTCATTTGCATAAAGGGCATCTGATTGGCCGAATCTTAACTGTCCATATATCTGCAACGGTGTGTTTTATCTGTACGAAACTTGGTTTATATAGTAATTGATGTATGGCTAGTCGACTGGTGGTGGTTTGGTGCGCCTCTAGCGCCACCAGGTGTGTAGACACGGTACTGCACTTTATTTTTTAGATTTGTTTTTTTTTAACAGGGGTCTATTTTATAAATTGCTGTTGTATCTAGGGTTATTTTATATAGGGGTGGTCTATCCTGGTATATTTTGGGTAGGGTCTGTGTAGGTCCCGCCAGTGGTCAGTGTTTTTTGGTTTTGTTTTCTGTTTTTTTGTGCAGGTGGTGGGTAGGTTTAGCTGGTTAGGTGAGGTAGCGTGCCAGGCCTTTGGCCTTTGACCCTGCATCCATGCAGACGCCCTGACGCAAACTGAACTTGAGTTTTCCCCCAGCTGTTCACCTGTCAATGCAAAATGGTTGCATTTGCCGTGCATATCAGCACGAGTGCTGAAACAGCACCAATGCTGACAGGTAAGTGTCTATTTCTATAGATAGATTGATGGATGGAGTGATGGATGGATGGATGGATGGATGGATGGATGGATGGATGGATGGATGGATGGATGGATGGATGGATAGATAGGTACATGAGTTGAAACAACTTTTTGTTAAAAAAAATGTTTTTGTTAAAAAAAATGTTTTTGTTTGAAAAAGTGAATGTTTTTTAGGCCTGTGTTACATTGATGGATGGAGTGATGGAGTGATGGATGGATGGATGGATGGATGGATAGATAGATGAATAGATGAATATATAGATACATGAGTTTAAACCACTTTTTGTTAAAAAAAATATGTTTTTGTTTGAAAAAGTGAATGTTTTTAGGCCTGTGTTATACATGGATGGATGGAGTGATGGATGGATGGATGGATGGATGGATAGATAGATAAATAGATAGATAGATGAATAGATGAATATATAGATACATGAGTTTAAACAACTTTTTGTTAAAAAAAAAAAAGTTTTTGTTTGAAAAAGTGAATGTTTTTAGGCCTGTGTTATACATGGATGGATGGAGTGATGGAGTGATGGAGTGATGGATGGATGGATGGATAGATAGATGGATAGATGGATAGATGGATAGATGGATAGATGAGTTTGATCGACTGTTTGTTCATATTTTTTTATTGTTTTGTGTTAAATATTGAAAGTAGTCTTTGGACTAATGGTTAGTTTGGGTTTAGGGTTAGTTTGAGGCTATGGTTAGGTTAGGGTTAAAATGGCATATAGGTAGGGAGGTAAAAACGACTTTCACCCTCATTAGTAACCACCCTCATTTGCATAAAGGGCATCTGATTGGCCGAATCTTAACTGTCCATATATCTGCAACGGTGTGTTTTATCTGTACGAAACTTGGTTTATATAGTAATTGATGTATGGCTAGTCGACTGGTGGTGGTTTGGTGCGCCTCTAGCGCCACCAGGTGTGTAGACACGGTACTGCACTTTATTTTTTAGATTTGTTTTTTTTTAACAGGGGTCTATTTTATAAATTGCTGTTGTATCTAGGGTTATTTTATATAGGGGTGGTCTATCCTGGTATATTTTGGGTAGGGTCTGTGTAGGTCCCGCCAGTGGTCAGTGTTTTTTGGTTTTGTTTTCTGTTTTTTTGTGCAGGTGGTGGGTAGGTTTAGCTGGTTAGGTGAGGTAGCGTGCCAGGCCTTTGGCCTTTGACCCTGCATCCATGCAGACGCCCTGACGCAAACTGAACTTGAGTTTTCCCCCAGCTGTTCACCTGTCAATGCAAAATGGTTGCATTTGCCGTGCATATCAGCACGAGTGCTGAAACAGCACCAATGCTGACAGGTAAGTGTCTATTTCTATAGATAGATTGATGGATGGAGTGATGGATGGATGGATGGATGGATGGATGGATGGATGGATGGATGGATGGATGGATGGATGGATGGATGGATAGATAGGTACATGAGTTGAAACAACTTTTTGTTAAAAAAAAAGTTTTTGTTAAAAAAAATGTTTTTGTTTGAAAAAGTGAATGTTTTTTAGGCCTGTGTTACATTGATGGATGGAGTGATGGAGTGATGGATGGATGGATGGATGGATGGATAGATGAATAGATGAATATATAGATACATGAGTTTAAACCACTTTTTGTTAAAAAAAATATGTTTTTGTTTGAAAAAGTGAATGTTTTTAGGCCTGTGTTATACATGGATGGATGGAGTGATGGATGGATGGATGGATGGATGGATAGATAGATAAATAGATAGATAGATGAATAGATGAATATATAGATACATGAGTTTAAACAACTTTTTGTTAAAAAAAAAAAAGTTTTTGTTTGAAAAAGTGAATGTTTTTAGGCCTGTGTTATACATGGATGGATGGAGTGATGGAGTGATGGAGTGATGGATGGATGGATGGATAGATAGATGGATAGATGGATAGATGGATAGATGGATAGATGAGTTTGATCGACTGTTTGTTCATATTTTTTTATTGTTTTGTGTTAAATATTGAAAGTAGTCTTTGGACTAATGGTTAGTTTGGGTTTAGGGTTAGTTTGAGGCTATGGTTAGGTTAGGGTTAAAATGGCATATAGGTAGGGAGGTAAAAACGACTTTCACCCTCATTAGTAACCACCCTCATTTGCATAAAGGGCATCTGATTGGCCGAATCTTAACTGTCCATATATCTGCAACGGTGTGTTTTATCTGTACGAAACTTGGTTTATATAGTAATTGATGTATGGCTAGTCGACTGGTGGTGGTTTGGTGCGCCTCTAGCGCCACCAGGTGTGTAGACACGGTACTGCACTTTATTTTTTAGATTTGTTTTTTTTTAACAGGGGTCTATTTTATAAATTGCTGTTGTATCTAGGGTTATTTTATATAGGGGTGGTCTATCCTGGTATATTTTGGGTAGGGTCTGTGTAGGTCCCGCCAGTGGTCAGTGTTTTTTGGTTTTGTTTTCTGTTTTTTTGTGCAGGTGGTGGGTAGGTTTAGCTGGTTAGGTGAGGTAGCGTGCCAGGCCTTTGGCCTTTGACCCTGCATCCATGCAGACGCCCTGACGCAAACTGAACTTGAGTTTTCCCCCAGCTGTTCACCTGTCAATGCAAAATGGTTGCATTTGCCGTGCATATCAGCACGAGTGCTGAAACAGCACCAATGCTGACAGGTAAGTGTCTATTTCTATAGATAGATTGATGGATGGAGTGATGGATGGATGGATGGATGGATGGATGGATGGATGGATGGATGGATGGATGGATGGATGGATGGATAGATAGGTACATGAGTTGAAACAACTTTTTGTTAAAAAAAATGTTTTTGTTAAAAAAAATGTTTTTGTTTGAAAAAGTGAATGTTTTTTAGGCCTGTGTTACATTGATGGATGGAGTGATGGAGTGATGGATGGATGGATGGATGGATGGATAGATAGATGAATAGATGAATATATAGATACATGAGTTTAAACCACTTTTTGTTAAAAAAAATATGTTTTTGTTTGAAAAAGTGAATGTTTTTAGGCCTGTGTTATACATGGATGGATGGAGTGATGGATGGATGGATGGATGGATGGATAGATAGATAAATAGATAGATAGATGAATAGATGAATATATAGATACATGAGTTTAAACAACTTTTTGTTAAAAAAAAAAAAGTTTTTGTTTGAAAAAGTGAATGTTTTTAGGCCTGTGTTATACATGGATGGATGGAGTGATGGAGTGATGGAGTGATGGATGGATGGATGGATAGATAGATGGATAGATGGATAGATGGATAGATGGATAGATGAGTTTGATCGACTGTTTGTTCATATTTTTTTATTGTTTTGTGTTAAATATTGAAAGTAGTCTTTGGACTAATGGTTAGTTTGGGTTTAGGGTTAGTTTGGGGCTATGGTTAGGTTAGGTTAGGGTTAAAATGGCATATAGGTAGGGAGGTAAAAACGACTTTCACCCTCATTAGTAACCACCCTCATTTGCATAAAGGGCATCTGATTGGCCGAATCTTAACTGTCCATATATCTGCAACGGTGTGTTTTATCTGTACGAAACTTGGTTTATATAGTAATTGATGTATGGCTAGTCGACTGGTGGTGGTTTGGTGCGCCTCTAGCGCCACCAGGTGTGTAGACACGGTACTGCACTTTATTTTTTAGATTTGTTTTTTTTTAACAGGGGTCTATTTTATAAATTGCTGTTGTATCTAGGGTTATTTTATATAGGGGTGGTCTATCCTGGTATATTTTGGGTAGGGTCTGTGTAGGTCCCGCCAGTGGTCAGTGTTTTTTGGTTTTGTTTTCTGTTTTTTTGTGCAGGTGGTGGGTAGGTTTAGCTGGTTAGGTGAGGTAGCGTGCCAGGCCTTTGGCCTTTGACCCTGCATCCATGCAGACGCCCTGACGCAAACTGAACTTGAGTTTTCCCCCAGCTGTTCACCTGTCAATGCAAAATGGTTGCATTTGCCGTGCATATCAGCACGAGTGCTGAAACAGCACCAATGCTGACAGGTAAGTGTCTATTTCTATAGATAGATTGATGGATGGAGTGATGGATGGATGGATGGATGGATGGATGGATGGATGGATGGATGGATGGATGGATGGATGGATGGATAGATAGGTACATGAGTTGAAACAACTTTTTGTTAAAAAAAATGTTTTTGTTAAAAAAAATGTTTTTGTTTGAAAAAGTGAATGTTTTTTAGGCCTGTGTTACATTGATGGATGGAGTGATGGAGTGATGGATGGATGGATGGATGGATGGATAGATAGATGAATAGATGAATATATAGATACATGAGTTTAAACCACTTTTTGTTAAAAAAAATATGTTTTTGTTTGAAAAAGTGAATGTTTTTAGGCCTGTGTTATACATGGATGGATGGAGTGATGGATGGATGGATGGATGGATGGATAGATAGATAAATAGATAGATAGATGAATAGATGAATATATAGATACATGAGTTTAAACAACTTTTTGTTAAAAAAAAAAAAGTTTTTGTTTGAAAAAGTGAATGTTTTTAGGCCTGTGTTATACATGGATGGATGGAGTGATGGAGTGATGGAGTGATGGATGGATGGATGGATAGATAGATGGATAGATGGATAGATGGATAGATGGATAGATGAGTTTGATCGACTGTTTGTTCATATTTTTTTATTGTTTTGTGTTAAATATTGAAAGTAGTCTTTGGACTAATGGTTAGTTTGGGTTTAGGGTTAGTTTGAGGCTATGGTTAGGTTAGGGTTAAAATGGCATATAGGTAGGGAGGTAAAAACGACTTTCACCCTCATTAGTAACCACCCTCATTTGCATAAAGGGCATCTGATTGGCCGAATCTTAACTGTCCATATATCTGCAACGGTGTGTTTTATCTGTACGAAACTTGGTTTATATAGTAATTGATGTATGGCTAGTCGACTGGTGGTGGTTTGGTGCGCCTCTAGCGCCACCAGGTGTGTAGACACGGTACTGCACTTTATTTTTTAGATTTGTTTTTTTTTAACAGGGGTCTATTTTATAAATTGCTGTTGTATCTAGGGTTATTTTATATAGGGGTGGTCTATCCTGGTATATTTTGGGTAGGGTCTGTGTAGGTCCCGCCAGTGGTCAGTGTTTTTTGGTTTTGTTTTCTGTTTTTTTGTGCAGGTGGTGGGTAGGTTTAGCTGGTTAGGTGAGGTAGCGTGCCAGGCCTTTGGCCTTTGACCCTGCATCCATGCAGACGCCCTGACGCAAACTGAACTTGAGTTTTCCCCCAGCTGTTCACCTGTCAATGCAAAATGGTTGCATTTGCCGTGCATATCAGCACGAGTGCTGAAACAGCACCAATGCTGACAGGTAAGTGTCTATTTCTATAGATAGATTGATGGATGGAGTGATGGATGGATGGATGGATGGATGGATGGATGGATGGATGGATGGATGGATGGATGGATGGATGGATGGATGGATGGATGGATGGATAGGTACATGAGTTGAAACAACTTTTTGTTAAAAAAAATGTTTTTGTTAAAAAAAATGTTTTTGTTTGAAAAAGTGAATGTTTTTTAGGCCTGTGTTACATTGATGGATGGAGTGATGGAGTGATGGATGGATGGATGGATGGATGGATAGATAGATGAATAGATGAATATATAGATACATGAGTTTAAACCACTTTTTGTTAAAAAAAATATGTTTTTGTTTGAAAAAGTGAATGTTTTTAGGCCTGTGTTATACATGGATGGATGGAGTGATGGAGTGATGGATGGATGGATGGATGGATGGATGGATAGATAGATAAATAGATAGATAGATGAATAGATGAATATATAGATACATGAGTTTAAACAACTTTTTGTTAAAAAAAAAAAAGTTTTTGTTTGAAAAAGTGAATGTTTTTAGGCCTGTGTTATACATGGATGGATGGAGTGATGGAGTGATGGAGTGATGGATGGATGGATGGATAGATAGATGGATAGATGGATAGATGGATAGATGGATAGATGAGTTTGATCGACTGTTTGTTCATATTTTTTTATTGTTTTGTGTTAAATATTGAAAGTAGTCTTTGGACTAATGGTTAGTTTGGGTTTAGGGTTAGTTTGAGGCTATGGTTAGGTTAGGGTTAAAATGGCATATAGGTAGGGAGGTAAAAACGACTTTCACCCTCATTAGTAACCACCCTCATTTGCATAAAGGGCATCTGATTGGCCGAATCTTAACTGTCCATATATCTGCAACGGTGTGTTTTATCTGTACGAAACTTGGTTTATATAGTAATTGATGTATGGCTAGTCGACTGGTGGTGGTTTGGTGCGCCTCTAGCGCCACCAGGTGTGTAGACACGGTACTGCACTTTATTTTTTAGATTTGTTTTTTTTTAACAGGGGTCTATTTTATAAATTGCTGTTGTATCTAGGGTTATTTTATATAGGGGTGGTCTATCCTGGTATATTTTGGGTAGGGTCTGTGTAGGTCCCGCCAGTGGTCAGTGTTTTTTGGTTTTGTTTTCTGTTTTTTTGTGCAGGTGGTGGGTAGGTTTAGCTGGTTAGGTGAGGTAGCGTGCCAGGCCTTTGGCCTTTGACCCTGCATCCATGCAGACGCCCTGACGCAAACTGAACTTGAGTTTTCCCCCAGCTGTTCACCTGTCAATGCAAAATGGTTGCATTTGCCGTGCATATCAGCACGAGTGCTGAAACAGCACCAATGCTGACAGGTAAGTGTCTATTTCTATAGATAGATTGATGGATGGAGTGATGGATGGATGGATGGATGGATGGATGGATGGATGGATGGATGGATGGATGGATGGATGGATGGATAGATAGGTACATGAGTTGAAACAACTTTTTGTTAAAAAAAATGTTTTTGTTAAAAAAAATGTTTTTGTTTGAAAAAGTGAATGTTTTTTAGGCCTGTGTTACATTGATGGATGGAGTGATGGAGTGATGGATGGATGGATGGATGGATGGATAGATAGATGAATAGATGAATATATAGATACATGAGTTTAAACCACTTTTTGTTAAAAAAAATATGTTTTTGTTTGAAAAAGTGAATGTTTTTAGGCCTGTGTTATACATGGATGGATGGAGTGATGGATGGATGGATGGATGGATGGATAGATAGATAAATAGATAGATAGATGAATAGATGAATATATAGATACATGAGTTTAAACAACTTTTTGTTAAAAAAAAAAAAGTTTTTGTTTGAAAAAGTGAATGTTTTTAGGCCTGTGTTATACATGGATGGATGGAGTGATGGAGTGATGGAGTGATGGATGGATGGATGGATAGATAGATGGATAGATGGATAGATGGATAGATGGATAGATGAGTTTGATCGACTGTTTGTTCATATTTTTTTATTGTTTTGTGTTAAATATTGAAAGTAGTCTTTGGACTAATGGTTAGTTTGGGTTTAGGGTTAGTTTGGGGCTATGGTTAGGTTAGGTTAGGGTTAAAATGGCATATAGGTAGGGAGGTAAAAACGACTTTCACCCTCATTAGTAACCACCCTCATTTGCATAAAGGGCATCTGATTGGCCGAATCTTAACTGTCCATATATCTGCAACGGTGTGTTTTATCTGTACGAAACTTGGTTTATATATTAATTGATGTATGGCTAGTCGACTGGTGGTGGTTTGGTGCGCCTCTAGCGCCACCAGGTGTGTAGACACGGTACTGCACTTTATTTTTTAGATTTGTTTTTTTTTAACAGGGGTCTATTTTATAAATTGCTGTTGTATCTAGGGTTATTTTATATAGGGGTGGTCTATCCTGGTATATTTTGGGTAGGGTCTGTGTAGGTCCCGCCAGTGGTCAGTGTTTTTTGGTTTTGTTTTCTGTTTTTTTGTGCAGGTGGTGGGTAGGTTTAGCTGGTTAGGTGAGGTAGCGTGCCAGGCCTTTGGCCTTTGACCCTGCATCCATGCAGACGCCCTGACGCAAACTGAACTTGAGTTTTCCCCCAGCTGTTCACCTGTCAATGCAAAATGGTTGCATTTGCCGTGCATATCAGCACGAGTGCTGAAACAGCACCAATGCTGACAGGTAAGTGTCTATTTCTATAGATAGATTGATGGATGGAGTGATGGATGGATGGATGGATGGATGGATGGATGGATGGATGGATGGATGGATGGATGGATGGATGGATGGATAGATAGGTACATGAGTTGAAACAACTTTTTGTTAAAAAAAATGTTTTTGTTAAAAAAAATGTTTTTGTTTGAAAAAGTGAATGTTTTTTAGGCCTGTGTTACATTGATGGATGGAGTGATGGAGTGATGGATGGATGGATGGATGGATGGATAGATAGATGAATAGATGAATATATAGATACATGAGTTTAAACCACTTTTTGTTAAAAAAAATATGTTTTTGTTTGAAAAAGTGAATGTTTTTAGGCCTGTGTTATACATGGATGGATGGAGTGATGGATGGATGGATGGATGGATGGATAGATAGATAAATAGATAGATAGATGAATAGATGAATATATAGATACATGAGTTTAAACAACTTTTTGTTAAAAAAAAAAAAGTTTTTGTTTGAAAAAGTGAATGTTTTTAGGCCTGTGTTATACATGGATGGATGGAGTGATGGAGTGATGGAGTGATGGATGGATGGATGGATAGATAGATGGATAGATGGATAGATGGATAGATGGATAGATGAGTTTGATCGACTGTTTGTTCATATTTTTTTATTGTTTTGTGTTAAATATTGAAAGTAGTCTTTGGACTAATGGTTAGTTTGGGTTTAGGGTTAGTTTGAGGCTATGGTTAGGTTAGGGTTAAAATGGCATATAGGTAGGGAGGTAAAAACGACTTTCACCCTCATTAGTAACCACCCTCATTTGCATAAAGGGCATCTGATTGGCCGAATCTTAACTGTCCATATATCTGCAACGGTGTGTTTTATCTGTACGAAACTTGGTTTATATAGTAATTGATGTATGGCTAGTCGACTGGTGGTGGTTTGGTGCGCCTCTAGCGCCACCAGGTGTGTAGACACGGTACTGCACTTTATTTTTTAGATTTGTTTTTTTTTAACAGGGGTCTATTTTATAAATTGCTGTTGTATCTAGGGTTATTTTATATAGGGGTGGTCTATCCTGGTATATTTTGGGTAGGGTCTGTGTAGGTCCCGCCAGTGGTCAGTGTTTTTTGGTTTTGTTTTCTGTTTTTTTGTGCAGGTGGTGGGTAGGTTTAGCTGGTTAGGTGAGGTAGCGTGCCAGGCCTTTGGCCTTTGACCCTGCATCCATGCAGACGCCCTGACGCAAACTGAACTTGAGTTTTCCCCCAGCTGTTCACCTGTCAATGCAAAATGGTTGCATTTGCCGTGCATATCAGCACGAGTGCTGAAACAGCACCAATGCTGACAGGTAAGTGTCTATTTCTATAGATAGATTGATGGATGGAGTGATGGATGGATGGATGGATGGATGGATGGATGGATGGATGGATGGATGGATGGATGGATGGATGGATGGATGGATAGATAGGTACATGAGTTGAAACAACTTTTTGTTAAAAAAAATGTTTTTGTTAAAAAAAATGTTTTTGTTTGAAAAAGTGAATGTTTTTTAGGCCTGTGTTACATTGATGGATGGAGTGATGGAGTGATGGATGGATGGATGGATGGATGGATAGATAGATGAATAGATGAATATATAGATACATGAGTTTAAACCACTTTTTGTTAAAAAAAATATGTTTTTGTTTGAAAAAGTGAATGTTTTTAGGCCTGTGTTATACATGGATGGATGGAGTGATGGATGGATGGATGGATGGATGGATAGATAGATAAATAGATAGATAGATGAATAGATGAATATATAGATACATGAGTTTAAACAACTTTTTGTTAAAAAAAAAAAAGTTTTTGTTTGAAAAAGTGAATGTTTTTAGGCCTGTGTTATACATGGATGGATGGAGTGATGGAGTGATGGAGTGATGGATGGATGGATGGATAGATAGATGGATAGATGGATAGATGGATAGATGGATAGATGAGTTTGATCGACTGTTTGTTCATATTTTTTTATTGTTTTGTGTTAAATATTGAAAGTAGTCTTTGGACTAATGGTTAGTTTGGGTTTAGGGTTAGTTTGAGGCTATGGTTAGGTTAGGGTTAAAATGGCATATAGGTAGGGAGGTAAAAACGACTTTCACCCTCATTAGTAACCACCCTCATTTGCATAAAGGGCATCTGATTGGCCGAATCTTAACTGTCCATATATCTGCAACGGTGTGTTTTATCTGTACGAAACTTGGTTTATATAGTAATTGATGTATGGCTAGTCGACTGGTGGTGGTTTGGTGCGCCTCTAGCGCCACCAGGTGTGTAGACACGGTACTGCACTTTATTTTTTAGATTTGTTTTTTTTTAACAGGGGTCTATTTTATAAATTGCTGTTGTATCTAGGGTTATTTTATATAGGGGTGGTCTATCCTGGTATATTTTGGGTAGGGTCTGTGTAGGTCCCGCCAGTGGTCAGTGTTTTTTGGTTTTGTTTTCTGTTTTTTTGTGCAGGTGGTGGGTAGGTTTAGCTGGTTAGGTGAGGTAGCGTGCCAGGCCTTTGGCCTTTGACCCTGCATCCATGCAGACGCCCTGACGCAAACTGAACTTGAGTTTTCCCCCAGCTGTTCACCTGTCAATGCAAAATGGTTGCATTTGCCGTGCATATCAGCACGAGTGCTGAAACAGCACCAATGCTGACAGGTAAGTGTCTATTTCTATAGATAGATTGATGGATGGAGTGATGGATGGATGGATGGATGGATGGATGGATGGATGGATGGATGGATGGATGGATGGATGGATGGATGGATAGATAGGTACATGAGTTGAAACAACTTTTTGTTAAAAAAAATTTTTTTGTTAAAAAAAATGTTTTTGTTTGAAAAAGTGAATGTTTTTTAGGCCTGTGTTACATTGATGGATGGAGTGATGGAGTGATGGATGGATGGATGGATGGATGGATAGATAGATGAATAGATGAATATATAGATACATGAGTTTAAACCACTTTTTGTTAAAAAAAATATGTTTTTGTTTGAAAAAGTGAATGTTTTTAGGCCTGTGTTATACATGGATGGATGGAGTGATGGATGGATGGATGGATGGATGGATAGATAGATAAATAGATAGATAGATGAATAGATGAATATATAGATACATGAGTTTAAACAACTTTTTGTTAAAAAAAAAAAAGTTTTTGTTTGAAAAAGTGAATGTTTTTAGGCCTGTGTTATACATGGATGGATGGAGTGATGGAGTGATGGAGTGATGGATGGATGGATGGATAGATAGATGGATAGATGGATAGATGGATAGATGGATAGATGAGTTTGATCGACTGTTTGTTCATATTTTTTTATTGTTTTGTGTTAAATATTGAAAGTAGTCTTTGGACTAATGGTTAGTTTGGGTTTAGGGTTAGTTTGAGGCTATGGTTAGGTTAGGGTTAAAATGGCATATAGGTAGGGAGGTAAAAACGACTTTCACCCTCATTAGTAACCACCCTCATTTGCATAAAGGGCATCTGATTGGCCGAATCTTAACTGTCCATATATCTGCAACGGTGTGTTTTATCTGTACGAAACTTGGTTTATATAGTAATTGATGTATGGCTAGTCGACTGGTGGTGGTTTGGTGCGCCTCTAGCGCCACCAGGTGTGTAGACACGGTACTGCACTTTATTTTTTAGATTTGTTTTTTTTTAACAGGGGTCTATTTTATAAATTGCTGTTGTATCTAGGGTTATTTTATATAGGGGTGGTCTATCCTGGTATATTTTGGGTAGGGTCTGTGTAGGTCCCGCCAGTGGTCAGTGTTTTTTGGTTTTGTTTTCTGTTTTTTTGTGCAGGTGGTGGGTAGGTTTAGCTGGTTAGGTGAGGTAGCGTGCCAGGCCTTTGGCCTTTGACCCTGCATCCATGCAGACGCCCTGACGCAAACTGAACTTGAGTTTTCCCCCAGCTGTTCACCTGTCAATGCAAAATGGTTGCATTTGCCGTGCATATCAGCACGAGTGCTGAAACAGCACCAATGCTGACAGGTAAGTGTCTATTTCTATAGATAGATTGATGGATGGAGTGATGGATGGATGGATGGATGGATGGATGGATGGATGGATGGATGGATGGATGGATGGATGGATGGATGGATGGATGGATAGATAGGTACATGAGTTGAAACAACTTTTTGTTAAAAAAAATGTTTTTGTTAAAAAAAATGTTTTTGTTTGAAAAAGTGAATGTTTTTTAGGCCTGTGTTACATTGATGGATGGAGTGATGGAGTGATGGATGGATGGATGGATGGATGGATAGATAGATGAATAGATGAATATATAGATACATGAGTTTAAACCACTTTTTGTTAAAAAAAATATGTTTTTGTTTGAAAAAGTGAATGTTTTTAGGCCTGTGTTATACATGGATGGATGGAGTGATGGATGGATGGATGGATGGATGGATAGATAGATAAATAGATAGATAGATGAATAGATGAATATATAGATACATGAGTTTAACCAACTTTTTGTTAAAAAAAAAAAAGTTTTTGTTTGAAAAAGTGAATGTTTTTAGGCCTGTGTTATACATGGATGGATGGAGTGATGGAGTGATGGAGTGATGGATGGATGGATGGATAGATAGATGGATAGATGGATAGATGGATAGATGGATAGATGAGTTTGATCGACTGTTTGTTCATATTTTTTTATTGTTTTGTGTTAAATATTGAAAGTAGTCTTTGGACTAATGGTTAGTTTGGGTTTAGGGTTAGTTTGAGGCTATGGTTAGGTTAGGGTTAAAATGGCATATAGGTAGGGAGGTAAAAACGACTTTCACCCTCATTAGTAACCACCCTCATTTGCATAAAGGGCATCTGATTGGCCGAATCTTAACTGTCCATATATCTGCAACGGTGTGTTTTATCTGTACGAAACTTGGTTTATATAGTAATTGATGTATGGCTAGTCGACTGGTGGTGGTTTGGTGCGCCTCTAGCGCCACCAGGTGTGTAGACACGGTACTGCACTTTATTTTTTAGATTTGTTTTTTTTTAACAGGGGTCTATTTTATAAATTGCTGTTGTATCTAGGGTTATTTTATATAGGGGTGGTCTATCCTGGTATATTTTGGGTAGGGTCTGTGTAGGTCCCGCCAGTGGTCAGTGTTTTTTGGTTTTGTTTTCTGTTTTTTTGTGCAGGTGGTGGGTAGGTTTAGCTGGTTAGGTGAGGTAGCGTGCCAGGCCTTTGGCCTTTGACCCTGCATCCATGCAGACGCCCTGACGCAAACTGAACTTGAGTTTTCCCCCAGCTGTTCACCTGTCAATGCAAAATGGTTGCATTTGCCGTGCATATCAGCACGAGTGCTGAAACAGCACCAATGCTGACAGGTAAGTGTCTATTTCTATAGATAGATTGATGGATGGAGTGATGGATGGATGGATGGATGGATGGATGGATGGATGGATGGATGGATGGATGGATGGATGGATGGATAGATAGGTACATGAGTTGAAACAACTTTTTGTTAAAAAAAATGTTTTTGTTAAAAAAAATGTTTTTGTTTGAAAAAGTGAATGTTTTTTAGGCCTGTGTTACATTGATGGATGGAGTGATGGAGTGATGGATGGATGGATGGATGGATGGATAGATAGATGAATAGATGAATATATAGATACATGAGTTTAAACCACTTTTTGTTAAAAAAAATATGTTTTTGTTTGAAAAAGTGAATGTTTTTAGGCCTGTGTTATACATGGATGGATGGAGTGATGGATGGATGGATGGATGGATGGATAGATAGATAAATAGATAGATAGATGAATAGATGAATATATAGATACATGAGTTTAAACAACTTTTTGTTAAAAAAAAAAAGTTTTTGTTTGAAAAAGTGAATGTTTTTAGGCCTGTGTTATACATGGATGGATGGAGTGATGGAGTGATGGAGTGATGGATGGATGGATGGATAGATAGATGGATAGATGGATAGATGGATAGATGGATAGATGAGTTTGATCGACTGTTTGTTCATATTTTTTTATTGTTTTGTGTTAAATATTGAAAGTAGTCTTTGGACTAATGGTTAGTTTGGGTTTAGGGTTAGTTTGAGGCTATGGTTAGGTTAGGGTTAAAATGGCATATAGGTAGGGAGGTAAAAACGACTTTCACCCTCATTAGTAACCACCCTCATTTGCATAAAGGGCATCTGATTGGCCGAATCTTAACTGTCCATATGTCTGCAACGGTGTGTTTTATCTGTACGAAACTTGGTTTATATAGTAATTGATGTATGGCTAGTCGACTGGTGGTGGTTTGGTGCGCCTCTAGCGCCACCAGGTGTGTAGACACGGTACTGCACTTTATTTTTTAGATTTGTTTTTTTTTAACAGGGGTCTATTTTATAAATTGCTGTTGTATCTAGGGTTATTTTATATAGGGGTGGTCTATCCTGGTATATTTTGGGTAGGGTCTGTGTAGGTCCCGCCAGTGGTCAGTGTTTTTTGGTTTTGTTTTCTGTTTTTTTGTGCAGGTGGTGGGTAGGTTTAGCTGGTTAGGTGAGGTAGCGTGCCAGGCCTTTGGCCTTTGACCCTGCATCCATGCAGACGCCCTGACGCAAACTGAACTTGAGTTTTCCCCCAGCTGTTCACCTGTCAATGCAAAATGGTTGCATTTGCCGTGCATATCAGCACGAGTGCTGAAACAGCACCAATGCTGACAGGTAAGTGTCTATTTCTATAGATAGATTGATGGATGGAGTGATGGATGGATGGATGGATGGATGGATGGATGGATGGATGGATGGATGGATAGATAGGTACATGAGTTGAAACAACTTTTTGTTAAAAAAAATGTTTTTGTTAAAAAAAATGTTTTTGTTTGAAAAAGTGAATGTTTTTTAGGCCTGTGTTACATTGATGGATGGAGTGATGGAGTGATGGATGGATGGATGGATGGATGGATGGATAGATAGATGAATAGATGAATATATAGATACATGAGTTTAAACCACTTTTTGTTAAAAAAAATATGTTTTTGTTTGAAAAAGTGAATGTTTTTAGGCCTGTGTTATACATGGATGGATGGAGTGATGGATGGATGGATGGATGGATGGATAGATAGATAAATAGATAGATAGATGAATAGATGAATATATAGATACATGAGTTTAAACAACTTTTTGTTAAAAAAAAAAAAGTTTTTGTTTGAAAAAGTGAATGTTTTTAGGCCTGTGTTATACATGGATGGATGGAGTGATGGAGTGATGGAGTGATGGATGGATGGATGGATAGATAGATGGATAGATGGATAGATGGATAGATGGATAGATGAGTTTGATCGACTGTTTGTTCATATTTTTTAATTGTTTTGTGTTAAATATTGAAAGTAGTCTTTGGACTAATGGTTAGTTTGGGTTTAGGGTTAGTTTGGGGCTATGGTTAGGTTAGGGTTAAAATGGCATATAGGTAGGGTTAGGGTTAGGTTAGGGTTAGGGTTAGGTTAGGGTTAGGGTTAGGGTTAGGGTTAGGGTTAGGTAGGGAGGTAAAAACGACTTTCACCCTCATTAGTAACCACCCTCATTTGCATAAAGGGCATCTGATTGGCCGAATCTTAACTGTCCATATATCTGCAACGGTGTGTTTTATCTGTACGAAACTTGGTTTATATAGTAATTGATGTATGGCTAGTCGACTGGTGGTGGTTTGGTGCGCCTCTAGCGCCACCAGGTGTGTAGACACGGTACTGCACTTTATTTTTTAGATTTGTTTTTTTTTAACAGGGGTCTATTTTATAAATTGCTGTTGTATCTAGGGTTATTTTATATAGGGGTGGTCTATCCTGGTATATTTTGGGTAGGGTCTGTGTAGGTCCCGCCAGTGGTCAGTGTTTTTTGGTTTTGTTTTCTGTTTTTTTGTGCAGGTGGTGGGTAGGTTTAGCTGGTTAGGTGAGGTAGCGTGCCAGGCCTTTGGCCTTTGACCCTGCATCCATGCAGACGCCCTGACGCAAACTGAACTTGAGTTTTCCCCCAGCTGTTCACCTGTCAATGCAAAATGGTTGCATTTGCCGTGCATATCAGCACGAGTGCTGAAACAGCACCAATGCTGACAGGTAAGTGTCTATTTCTATAGATAGATTGATGGATGGAGTGATGGATGGATGGATGGATGGATGGATGGATGGATGGATGGATGGATGGATGGATGGATGGATGGATGGATGGATGGATGGATAGATAGGTACATGAGTTGAAACAACTTTTTGTTAAAAAAAATGTTTTTGTTAAAAAAAATGTTTTTGTTTGAAAAAGTGAATGTTTTTTAGGCCTGTGTTACATTGATGGATGGAGTGATGGAGTGATGGATGGATGGATGGATGGATGGATAGATAGATGAATAGATGAATATATAGATACATGAGTTTAAACCACTTTTTGTTAAAAAAAATATGTTTTTGTTTGAAAAAGTGAATGTTTTTAGGCCTGTGTTATACATGGATGGATGGAGTGATGGATGGATGGATGGATGGATGGATAGATAGATAAATAGATAGATAGATGAATAGATGAATATATAGATACATGAGTTTAAACAACTTTTTGTTAAAAAAAAAAAAGTTTTTGTTTGAAAAAGTGAATGTTTTTAGGCCTGTGTTATACATGGATGGATGGAGTGATGGAGTGATGGAGTGATGGATGGATGGATGGATAGATAGATGGATAGATGGATAGATGGATAGATGGATAGATGAGTTTGATCGACTGTTTGTTCATATTTTTTTATTGTTTTGTGTTAAATATTGAAAGTAGTCTTTGGACTAATGGTTAGTTTGGGTTTAGGGTTAGTTTGAGGCTATGGTTAGGTTAGGGTTAAAATGGCATATAGGTAGGGAGGTAAAAACGACTTTCACCCTCATTAGTAACCACCCTCATTTGCATAAAGGGCATCTGATTGGCCGAATCTTAACTGTCCATATATCTGCAACGGTGTGTTTTATCTGTACGAAACTTGGTTTATATAGTAATTGATGTATGGCTAGTCGACTGGTGGTGGTTTGGTGCGCCTCTAGCGCCACCAGGTGTGTAGACACGGTACTGCACTTTATTTTTTAGATTTGTTTTTTTTTAACAGGGGTCTATTTTATAAATTGCTGTTGTATCTAGGGTTATTTTATATAGGGGTGGTCTATCCTGGTATATTTTGGGTAGGGTCTGTGTAGGTCCCGCCAGTGGTCAGTGTTTTTTGGTTTTGTTTTCTGTTTTTTTGTGCAGGTGGTGGGTAGGTTTAGCTGGTTAGGTGAGGTAGCGTGCCAGGCCTTTGGCCTTTGACCCTGCATCCATGCAGACGCCCTGACGCAAACTGAACTTGAGTTTTCCCCCAGCTGTTCACCTGTCAATGCAAAATGGTTGCATTTGCCGTGCATATCAGCACGAGTGCTGAAACAGCACCAATGCTGACAGGTAAGTGTCTATTTCTATAGATAGATTGATGGATGGAGTGATGGATGGATGGATGGATGGATGGATGGATGGATGGATGGATGGATGGATGGATAGATAGGTACATGAGTTGAAACAACTTTTTGTTAAAAAAAATTTTTTTGTTAAAAAAAATGTTTTTGTTTGAAAAAGTGAATGTTTTTTAGGCCTGTGTTACATTGATGGATGGAGTGATGGAGTGATGGATGGATGGATGGATGGATGGATAGATAGATGAATAGATGAATATATAGATACATGAGTTTAAACCACTTTTTGTTAAAAAAAATATGTTTTTGTTTGAAAAAGTGAATGTTTTTAGGCCTGTGTTATACATGGATGGATGGAGTGATGGATGGATGGATGGATGGATGGATAGATAGATAAATAGATAGATAGATGAATAGATGAATATATAGATACATGAGTTTAAACAACTTTTTGTTAAAAAAAAAAAAGTTTTTGTTTGAAAAAGTGAATGTTTTTAGGCCTGTGTTATACATGGATGGATGGAGTGATGGAGTGATGGAGTGATGGATGGATGGATGGATAGATAGATGGATAGATGGATAGATGGATAGATGGATAGATGAGTTTGATCGACTGTTTGTTCATATTTTTTTATTGTTTTGTGTTAAATATTGAAAGTAGTCTTTGGACTAATGGTTAGTTTGGGTTTAGGGTTAGTTTGAGGCTATGGTTAGGTTAGGGTTAAAATGGCATATAGGTAGGGAGGTAAAAACGACTTTCACCCTCATTAGTAACCACCCTCATTTGCATAAAGGGCATCTGATTGGCCGAATCTTAACTGTCCATATATCTGCAACGGTGTGTTTTATCTGTACGAAACTTGGTTTATATAGTAATTGATGTATGGCTAGTCGACTGGTGGTGGTTTGGTGCGCCTCTAGCGCCACCAGGTGTGTAGACACGGTACTGCACTTTATTTTTTAGATTTGTTTTTTTTTAACAGGGGTCTATTTTATAAATTGCTGTTGTATCTAGGGTTATTTTATATAGGGGTGGTCTATCCTGGTATATTTTGGGTAGGGTCTGTGTAGGTCCCGCCAGTGGTCAGTGTTTTTTGGTTTTGTTTTCTGTTTTTTTGTGCAGGTGGTGGGTAGGTTTAGCTGGTTAGGTGAGGTAGCGTGCCAGGCCTTTGGCCTTTGACCCTGCATCCATGCAGACGCCCTGACGCAAACTGAACTTGAGTTTTCCCCCAGCTGTTCACCTGTCAATGCAAAATGGTTGCATTTGCCGTGCATATCAGCACGAGTGCTGAAACAGCACCAATGCTGACAGGTAAGTGTCTATTTCTATAGATAGATTGATGGATGGAGTGATGGATGGATGGATGGATGGATGGATGGATGGATGGATGGATGGATGGATGGATGGATGGATGGATGGATAGATAGGTACATGAGTTGAAACAACTTTTTGTTAAAAAAAATGTTTTTGTTAAAAAAAATGTTTTTGTTAAAAAAAATGTTTTTGTTTGAAAAAGTGAATGTTTTTTAGGCCTGTGTTACATTGATGGATGGAGTGATGGAGTGATGGATGGATGGATGGATGGATGGATAGATAGATGAATAGATGAATATATAGATACATGAGTTTAAACCACTTTTTGTTAAAAAAAATATGTTTTTGTTTGAAAAAGTGAATGTTTTTAGGCCTGTGTTATACATGGATGGATGGAGTGATGGATGGATGGATGGATGGATGGATAGATAGATAAATAGATAGATAGATGAATAGATGAATATATAGATACATGAGTTTAAACAACTTTTTGTTAAAAAAAAAAAAGTTTTTGTTTGAAAAAGTGAATGTTTTTAGGCCTGTGTTATACATGGATGGATGGAGTGATGGAGTGATGGAGTGATGGATGGATGGATGGATAGATAGATGGATAGATGGATAGATGGATAGATGGATAGATGAGTTTGATCGACTGTTTGTTCATATTTTTTTATTGTTTTGTGTTAAATATTGAAAGTAGTCTTTGGACTAATGGTTAGTTTGGGTTTAGGGTTAGTTTGAGGCTATGGTTAGGTTAGGGTTAAAATGGCATATAGGTAGGGAGGTAAAAACGACTTTCACCCTCATTAGTAACCACCCTCATTTGCATAAAGGGCATCTGATTGGCCGAATCTTAACTGTCCATATATCTGCAACGGTGTGTTTTATCTGTACGAAACTTGGTTTATATAGTAATTGATGTATGGCTAGTCGACTGGTGGTGGTTTGGTGCGCCTCTAGCGCCACCAGGTGTGTAGACACGGTACTGCACTTTATTTTTTAGATTTGTTTTTTTTTAACAGGGGTCTATTTTATAAATTGCTGTTGTATCTAGGGTTATTTTATATAGGGGTGGTCTATCCTGGTATATTTTGGGTAGGGTCTGTGTAGGTCCCGCCAGTGGTCAGTGTTTTTTGGTTTTGTTTTCTGTTTTTTTGTGCAGGTGGTGGGTAGGTTTAGCTGGTTAGGTGAGGTAGCGTGCCAGGCCTTTGGCCTTTGACCCTGCATCCATGCAGACGCCCTGACGCAAACTGAACTTGAGTTTTCCCCCAGCTGTTCACCTGTCAATGCAAAATGGTTGCATTTGCCGTGCATATCAGCACGAGTGCTGAAACAGCACCAATGCTGACAGGTAAGTGTCTATTTCTATAGATAGATTGATGGATGGAGTGATGGATGGATGGATGGATGGATGGATGGATGGATGGATGGATGGATGGATGGATGGATGGATGGATGGATGGATGGATAGATAGGTACATGAGTTGAAACAACTTTTTGTTAAAAAAAATGTTTTTGTTAAAAAAAATGTTTTTGTTTGAAAAAGTGAATGTTTTTTAGGCCTGTGTTACATTGATGGATGGAGTGATGGAGTGATGGATGGATGGATGGATGGATGGATAGATAGATGAATAGATGAATATATAGATACATGAGTTTAAACCACTTTTTGTTAAAAAAAATATGTTTTTGTTTGAAAAAGTGAATGTTTTTAGGCCTGTGTTATACATGGATGGATGGAGTGATGGATGGATGGATGGATGGATGGATAGATAGATAAATAGATAGATAGATGAATAGATGAATATATAGATACATGAGTTTAAACAACTTTTTGTTAAAAA
This sequence comes from Leuciscus leuciscus, assembly GCF_965113295.1. Classification (NCBI taxonomy): domain Eukaryota; kingdom Metazoa; phylum Chordata; class Actinopteri; order Cypriniformes; family Leuciscidae; genus Leuciscus; species Leuciscus leuciscus. The sequence continues at coordinate 90,533 of NW_028118441.1, forward strand.
AAAAAAAGTTTTTGTTTGAAAAAGTGAATGTTTTTAGGCCTGTGTTATACATGGATGGATGGAGTGATGGAGTGATGGAGTGATGGATGGATGGATGGATAGATAGATGGATAGATGGATAGATGGATAGATGGATAGATGAGTTTGATCGACTGTTTGTTCATATTTTTTTATTGTTTTGTGTTAAATATTGAAAGTAGTCTTTGGACTAATGGTTAGTTTGGGTTTAGGGTTAGTTTGAGGCTATGGTTAGGTTAGGGTTAAAATGGCATATAGGTAGGGAGGTAAAAACGACTTTCACCCTCATTAGTAACCACCCTCATTTGCATAAAGGGCATCTGATTGGCCGAATCTTAACTGTCCATATATCTGCAACGGTGTGTTTTATCTGTACGAAACTTGGTTTATATAGTAATTGATGTATGGCTAGTCGACTGGTGGTGGTTTGGTGCGCCTCTAGCGCCACCAGGTGTGTAGACACGGTACTGCACTTTATTTTTTAGATTTTTTTTTTTTTAACAGGGGTCTATTTTATAAATTGCTGTTGTATCTAGGGTTATTTTATATAGGGGTGGTCTATCCTGGTATATTTTGGGTAGGGTCTGTGTAGGTCCCGCCAGTGGTCAGTGTTTTTTGGTTTTGTTTTCTGTTTTTTTGTGCAGGTGGTGGGTAGGTTTAGCTGGTTAGGTGAGGTAGCGTGCCAGGCCTTTGGCCTTTGACCCTGCATCCATGCAGACGCCCTGACGCAAACTGAACTTGAGTTTTCCCCCAGCTGTTCACCTGTCAATGCAAAATGGTTGCATTTGCCGTGCATATCAGCACGAGTGCTGAAACAGCACCAATGCTGACAGGTAAGTGTCTATTTCTATAGATAGATTGATGGATGGAGTGATGGATGGATGGATGGATGGATGGATGGATGGATGGATGGATGGATGGATGGATGGATGGATGGATGGATGGATGGATAGATAGGTACATGAGTTGAAACAACTTTTTGTTAAAAAAAATGTTTTTGTTAAAAAAAATGTTTTTGTTTGAAAAAGTGAATGTTTTTTAGGCCTGTGTTACATTGATGGATGGAGTGATGGAGTGATGGATGGATGGATGGATAGATAGATGAATAGATGAATATATAGATACATGAGTTTAAACCACTTTTTGTTAAAAAAAATATGTTTTTGTTTGAAAAAGTGAATGTTTTTAGGCCTGTGTTATACATGGATGGATGGAGTGATGGATGGATGGATGGATGGATGGATAGATAGATAAATAGATAGATAGATGAATAGATGAATATATAGATACATGAGTTTAAACAACTTTTTGTTAAAAAAAAAAAAGTTTTTGTTTGAAAAAGTGAATGTTTTTAGGCCTGTGTTATACATGGATGGATGGAGTGATGGAGTGATGGAGTGATGGATGGATGGATGGATAGATAGATGGATAGATGGATAGATGGATAGATGGATAGATGAGTTTGATCGACTGTTTGTTCATATTTTTTTATTGTTTTGTGTTAAATATTGAAAGTAGTCTTTGGACTAATGGTTAGTTTGGGTTTAGGGTTAGTTTGAGGCTATGGTTAGGTTAGGGTTAAAATGGCATATAGGTAGGGAGGTAAAAACGACTTTCACCCTCATTAGTAACCACCCTCATTTGCATAAAGGGCATCTGATTGGCCGAATCTTAACTGTCCATATATCTGCAACGGTGTGTTTTATCTGTACGAAACTTGGTTTATATAGTAATTGATGTATGGCTAGTCGACTGGTGGTGGTTTGGTGCGCCTCTAGCGCCACCAGGTGTGTAGACACGGTACTGCACTTTATTTTTTAGATTTGTTTTTTTTTAACAGGGGTCTATTTTATAAATTGCTGTTGTATCTAGGGTTATTTTATATAGGGGTGGTCTATCCTGGTATATTTTGGGTAGGGTCTGTGTAGGTCCCGCCAGTGGTCAGTGTTTTTTGGTTTTGTTTTCTGTTTTTTTGTGCAGGTGGTGGGTAGGTTTAGCTGGTTAGGTGAGGTAGCGTGCCAGGCCTTTGGCCTTTGACCCTGCATCCATGCAGACGCCCTGACGCAAACTGAACTTGAGTTTTCCCCCAGCTGTTCACCTGTCAATGCAAAATGGTTGCATTTGCCGTGCATATCAGCACGAGTGCTGAAACAGCACCAATGCTGACAGGTAAGTGTCTATTTCTATAGATAGATTGATGGATGGAGTGATGGATGGATGGATGGATGGATGGATGGATGGATGGATGGATGGATGGATGGATGGATGGATGGATGGATGGATGGATAGATAGGTACATGAGTTGAAACAACTTTTTGTTAAAAAAAATGTTTTTGTTAAAAAAAATGTTTTTGTTTGAAAAAGTGAATGTTTTTTAGGCCTGTGTTACATTGATGGATGGAGTGATGGAGTGATGGATGGATGGATGGATAGATAGATGAATAGATGAATATATAGATACATGAGTTTAAACCACTTTTTGTTAAAAAAAATATGTTTTTGTTTGAAAAAGTGAATGTTTTTAGGCCTGTGTTATACATGGATGGATGGAGTGATGGATGGATGGATGGATGGATGGATAGATAGATAAATAGATAGATAGATGAATAGATGAATATATAGATACATGAGTTTAAACAACTTTTTGTTAAAAAAAAAAAAGTTTTTGTTTGAAAAAGTGAATGTTTTTAGGCCTGTGTTATACATGGATGGATGGAGTGATGGAGTGATGGAGTGATGGATGGATGGATGGATAGATAGATGGATAGATGGATAGATGGATAGATGGATAGATGAGTTTGATCGACTGTTTGTTCATATTTTTTTATTGTTTTGTGTTAAATATTGAAAGTAGTCTTTGGACTAATGGTTAGTTTGGGTTTAGGGTTAGTTTGAGGCTATGGTTAGGTTAGGGTTAAAATGGCATATAGGTAGGGAGGTAAAAACGACTTTCACCCTCATTAGTAACCACCCTCATTTGCATAAAGGGCATCTGATTGGCCGAATCTTAACTGTCCATATATCTGCAACGGTGTGTTTTATCTGTACGAAACTTGGTTTATATAGTAATTGATGTATGGCTAGTCGACTGGTGGTGGTTTGGTGCGCCTCTAGCGCCACCAGGTGTGTAGACACGGTACTGCACTTTATTTTTTAGATTTGTTTTTTTTTAACAGGGGTCTATTTTATAAATTGCTGTTGTATCTAGGGTTATTTTATATAGGGGTGGTCTATCCTGGTATATTTTGGGTAGGGTCTGTGTAGGTCCCGCCAGTGGTCAGTGTTTTTTGGTTTTGTTTTCTGTTTTTTTGTGCAGGTGGTGGGTAGGTTTAGCTGGTTAGGTGAGGTAGCGTGCCAGGCCTTTGGCCTTTGACCCTGCATCCATGCAGACGCCCTGACGCAAACTGAACTTGAGTTTTCCCCCAGCTGTTCACCTGTCAATGCAAAATGGTTGCATTTGCCGTGCATATCAGCACGAGTGCTGAAACAGCACCAATGCTGACAGGTAAGTGTCTATTTCTATAGATAGATTGATGGATGGAGTGATGGATGGATGGATGGATGGATGGATGGATGGATGGATGGATGGATGGATGGATGGATGGATGGATGGATGGATAGATAGGTACATGAGTTGAAACAACTTTTTGTTAAAAAAAATGTTTTTGTTAAAAAAAATGTTTTTGTTTGAAAAAGTGAATGTTTTTTAGGCCTGTGTTACATTGATGGATGGAGTGATGGAGTGATGGATGGATGGATGGATGGATGGATAGATAGATGAATAGATGAATATATAGATACATGAGTTTAAACCACTTTTTGTTAAAAAAAATATGTTTTTGTTTGAAAAAGTGAATGTTTTTAGGCCTGTGTTATACATGGATGGATGGAGTGATGGATGGATGGATGGATGGATGGATAGATAGATAAATAGATAGATAGATGAATAGATGAATATATAGATACATGAGTTTAAACAACTTTTTGTTAAAAAAAAAAAAGTTTTTGTTTGAAAAAGTGAATGTTTTTAGGCCTGTGTTATACATGGATGGATGGAGTGATGGAGTGATGGAGTGATGGATGGATGGATGGATAGATAGATGGATAGATGGATAGATGGATAGATGGATAGATGAGTTTGATCGACTGTTTGTTCATATTTTTTTATTGTTTTGTGTTAAATATTGAAAGTAGTCTTTGGACTAATGGTTAGTTTGGGTTTAGGGTTAGTTTGGGGCTATGGTTAGGTTAGGGTTAAAATGGCATATAGGTAGGGAGGTAAAAACGACTTTCACCCTCATTAGTAACCACCCTCATTTGCATAAAGGGCATCTGATTGGCCGAATCTTAACTGTCCATATATCTGCAACGGTGTGTTTTATCTGTACGAAACTTGGTTTATATAGTAATTGATGTATGGCTAGTCGACTGGTGGTGGTTTGGTGCGCCTCTAGCGCCACCAGGTGTGTAGACACGGTACTGCACTTTATTTTTTAGATTTGTTTTTTTTTAACAGGGGTCTATTTTATAAATTGCTGTTGTATCTAGGGTTATTTTATATAGGGGTGGTCTATCCTGGTATATTTTGGGTAGGGTCTGTGTAGGTCCCGCCAGTGGTCAGTGTTTTTTGGTTTTGTTTTCTGTTTTTTTGTGCAGGTGGTGGGTAGGTTTAGCTGGTTAGGTGAGGTAGCGTGCCAGGCCTTTGGCCTTTGACCCTGCATCCATGCAGACGCCCTGACGCAAACTGAACTTGAGTTTTCCCCCAGCTGTTCACCTGTCAATGCAAAATGGTTGCATTTGCCGTGCATATCAGCACGAGTGCTGAAACAGCACCAATGCTGACAGGTAAGTGTCTATTTCTATAGATAGATTGATGGATGGAGTGATGGATGGATGGATGGATGGATGGATGGATGGATGGATGGATGGATGGATGGATGGATGGATGGATAGATAGGTACATGAGTTGAAACAACTTTTTGTTAAAAAAAATGTTTTTGTTAAAAAAAATGTTTTTGTTTGAAAAAGTGAATGTTTTTTAGGCCTGTGTTACATTGATGGATGGAGTGATGGAGTGATGGATGGATGGATGGATGGATGGATAGATAGATGAATAGATGAATATATAGATACATGAGTTTAAACCACTTTTTGTTAAAAAAAATATGTTTTTGTTTGAAAAAGTGAATGTTTTTAGGCCTGTGTTATACATGGATGGATGGAGTGATGGATGGATGGATGGATGGATGGATAGATAGATAAATAGATAGATAGATGAATAGATGAATATATAGATACATGAGTTTAACCAACTTTTTGTTAAAAAAAAAAAAGTTTTTGTTTGAAAAAGTGAATGTTTTTAGGCCTGTGTTATACATGGATGGATGGAGTGATGGAGTGATGGAGTGATGGATGGATGGATGGATAGATAGATGGATAGATGGATAGATGGATAGATGGATAGATGAGTTTGATCGACTGTTTGTTCATATTTTTTTATTGTTTTGTGTTAAATATTGAAAGTAGTCTTTGGACTAATGGTTAGTTTGGGTTTAGGGTTAGTTTGAGGCTATGGTTAGGTTAGGGTTAAAATGGCATATAGGTAGGGAGGTAAAAACGACTTTCACCCTCATTAGTAACCACCCTCATTTGCATAAAGGGCATCTGATTGGCCGAATCTTAACTGTCCATATATCTGCAACGGTGTGTTTTATCTGTACGAAACTTGGTTTATATAGTAATTGATGTATGGCTAGTCGACTGGTGGTGGTTTGGTGCGCCTCTAGCGCCACCAGGTGTGTAGACACGGTACTGCACTTTATTTTTTAGATTTGTTTTTTTTTAACAGGGGTCTATTTTATAAATTGCTGTTGTATCTAGGGTTATTTTATATAGGGGTGGTCTATCCTGGTATATTTTGGGTAGGGTCTGTGTAGGTCCCGCCAGTGGTCAGTGTTTTTTGGTTTTGTTTTCTGTTTTTTTGTGCAGGTGGTGGGTAGGTTTAGCTGGTTAGGTGAGGTAGCGTGCCAGGCCTTTGGCCTTTGACCCTGCATCCATGCAGACGCCCTGACGCAAACTGAACTTGAGTTTTCCCCCAGCTGTTCACCTGTCAATGCAAAATGGTTGCATTTGCCGTGCATATCAGCACGAGTGCTGAAACAGCACCAATGCTGACAGGTAAGTGTCTATTTCTATAGATAGATTGATGGATGGAGTGATGGATGGATGGATGGATGGATGGATGGATGGATGGATGGATGGATGGATGGATGGATGGATGGATGGATGGATAGATAGGTACATGAGTTGAAACAACTTTTTGTTAAAAAAAATTTTTTTGTTAAAAAAAATGTTTTTGTTTGAAAAAGTGAATGTTTTTTAGGCCTGTGTTACATTGATGGATGGAGTGATGGAGTGATGGATGGATGGATGGATGGATGGATAGATAGATGAATAGATGAATATATAGATACATGAGTTTAAACCACTTTTTGTTAAAAAAAATATGTTTTTGTTTGAAAAAGTGAATGTTTTTAGGCCTGTGTTATACATGGATGGATGGAGTGATGGATGGATGGATGGATGGATGGATAGATAGATAAATAGATAGATAGATGAATAGATGAATATATAGATACATGAGTTTAAACAACTTTTTGTTAAAAAAAAAAAAGTTTTTGTTTGAAAAAGTGAATGTTTTTAGGCCTGTGTTATACATGGATGGATGGAGTGATGGAGTGATGGAGTGATGGATGGATGGATGGATAGATAGATGGATAGATGGATAGATGGATAGATGGATAGATGAGTTTGATCGACTGTTTGTTCATATTTTTTTATTGTTTTGTGTTAAATATTGAAAGTAGTCTTTGGACTAATGGTTAGTTTGGGTTTAGGGTTAGTTTGAGGCTATGGTTAGGTTAGGGTTAAAATGGCATATAGGTAGGGAGGTAAAAACGACTTTCACCCTCATTAGTAACCACCCTCATTTGCATAAAGGGCATCTGATTGGCCGAATCTTAACTGTCCATATATCTGCAACGGTGTGTTTTATCTGTACGAAACTTGGTTTATATAGTAATTGATGTATGGCTAGTCGACTGGTGGT